>NC_058130.1:657762625-657820929 GCF_016433145.1 Gracilinanus agilis
AATCTCAGTTTTGAACTCTTCCATAGCTTGTGAGGAGTTTTCCTTATTTGAGGAGGGTCCGGATGCTTGTTTGTTCTCCTCCTCTGTTTGTTCGGTTGTCTGGATTTTCTCTGTGTAAAAGTTGTCGAGTGTTAAAGAATTCTTTTTCTTGTTGTTTATCTTTCTCTTCTGAACTTCCTGAGTCTGAGTAGCCATCATTAGCCCAGCAGCTTCTCAGCTTTATCCTCGCGTTCGGGGTCTGTCCGCGGTCTTTGGCTCCTGAGGTCTGAGTTCTGGTTTTTTCCAAGGTCAAGCCCCCTGGTGGACCCCCTTGCTTGATCCTCTGCCCGGAGGTTCCTTTACAAGTCTCAGGGCGCTGCTTCCACAGTCGTATACCTGTCTATGCTGGTTCCCCACTCAGGGTTTCAGAGCTTTAGCTGGTGGCTGTGTCTGCCTCAACCCACCCCTCCGCTGCTCCCGCGCTCTGCTCCCGGGCTCAGATTTCGCGTGTGTTCTTTGGCTTTTTGGGGTCCCAAATCTTGCTGCTCTCAGGAACAGGCTCCGGAGCTGCCAATGACTCGATGGGTGCCCCAAACTTGCTCTATTTCTTTTTAACTGGCTTAGGCGCTATAGGTGGTGTGTGTGGAAGGGGTTGGGGTGGGGTGGTAGCTCAGCCCGCGATTTAGTGAGAGCTGTTTCACCCCTTTATAGCATGGAAATGTCCCGATTCCACGTACCTTCCACGCTGCACCCTGTTGTGGGGTTCCTCCGTTCGTCTTGACTTGTTTTAATGTCCCCTTGAGGAGTCTTGTGTGTTTTGGTCAGGAGAGGTTAAGAGCTGCTTTTTACTCTGCCGCCATCTTAACCCGGAACCGTCAGGGCAAGTTTTTTAACCCCCATTTTAGAGATGAATAAAATGCGATGTGAGATTAATTGATTTGTGTAGAAAAAGACTTACTAGACAAGAGATTCTTACCCTGTGCTCTCTTTTTAAAAAAAATTGTTTTTGAAATAATTTGTTTCATAGACCTATATGTGTTTTGCTTAAAATGCTATTCTAATAAGGAGTCCATAGGCTCTATCAGATTTATAAAAAATTCATGGCATAGAAGAGAGAAATGGGAAAATATTTTTAAGAATGTATTGTGTATCAGCCATTGTACAAATATTATCTCATTTGATCCTCACAACAACTCTGGGGGACAGGTACTAATATTCCATTTTACAACTGAGGAAACCAAGGTAAAAAGAAGTTGTGACTTCCATAGGGTCACATAGCAATTAAATATATGAGGTCATATTTGTACTCAGGACTTTTTAACCTCAGGTGTCATATTTCTATCCTTTATGTTACCATGTTGTTTGAGAAGATATAAAAGTCACTTCCCCCTATTTCTTCACAGAGGTCAAGGTACAAGTTTATGGAACAGTATAATGTTTCCCATGTATTATGAGATTTGTAGCATTTTAAAAAAATTTATTTTTAAATACTTTTCTGTGTTCACATGATTCATTTTCTTTCCCTCTGCTCTTCCCTCCCCTCTCCCAGAGCCGATAGGAATTCCACTGGGTTGTACAAATTTTATCCCTTGATACCTATTTCCATATTATTCATTTTTGCTGTAGAGTGATTTTTAAAGCCTAAATCACATATTCATATATACATGTGACAAGTGATGTCATATGTTTTCCTTTTGTATTTCTACTCCCATAGTTTTTATTTTCCTCAGTGTGATTACCATTCTTTCCCATAAGTCTTTCAGGAGTGTCCTGGCTTGTAGCATTGCTACTAATAGCAAAGTCCATTACATTGGATTATTCTCCAATGTTTTACTTTCAGTGTACAATGTTCTCCTGGTTCTGCTCATTTTACCCTGTAGTTCTCCCAGTTCATTTAGAAATCCTCCAGATCATCATTCCTTACAGCACAATTGTATTCCATCACCATCATATGCCATAATTTGTTCAGCCATTCCCCATTTGAAAGACACCCCTTCATTTTCCAATTTTTTGCTACCACAAAGAGTATAGCTATAAATATTTTTGAACAAGTATTTTTCATTATTATCTCTTTGGGGTACAAACCTAGTAGTGGTATTGCTGGATCAAAGGGTATATGTTCTTTTAAAGCCTTTTGGCCATAATTCCAAATTGCCTTCCAGAACGACTGGATTAATTTACAACTCCACGAGCAATATATTAGTGTCCCGATTTTGCCACAACTTCCTTGTAGTGTTTATTTTTTAATTTTTTTCTAAAAACATTTTTTGTTATATAGAATGCCCTCCTGGGAAATGAGAAAAAAGGGAAACAGGGGAATATAGATGATATAATTACCAATCATATTGATGTATATTAATCAAACTATCAATAAATATAAAATGAAAAATACATACTAGAAGACCATTTTACCAAATGGCTATAGATATATAATATAAATCTTCTCCATGATGTTGAGAGAAGTCATCAAATGTAATTTATAGGAATGGGGATAAGCAATGAAAAGAAGCATAAAGGTTCCTGTGTCTGTACTGTTTGGAGTACTAACCAAATGTCTCAGATACCATTAGAGATTTGGTTACTTGGTTTTCCACTTTATGAAAAAAGATTATTTCTTACTACTATTATCCAGGAAAAGAAGACAAATTTGAGCTGAAAAATGATGTTCTTTCTGTTTCTTCTAGCTTTTGCATTTTATAATGCTTGTTCCCTTATAAAATGCAAAAACCATGAAAAATCCTCCTAGGTATAACCTGTACAGTTATATAGTTAGAAGTCAGGTTATAAAGAAAGAAAAGGGACAGTGGAGATATTACAAATGGAAATGGTACTGACAATTGGTCACAACCCACTTTTCATGAGGTTACTAAATTGCCTTTGGTTAGAAATAGAATTAACTTTCTGGGCATTAGAATATCAGTGAAGAGCAATGTCTTTTCCCTTCAATGTAATGTTTCCATAATTAGAATTTCATTTTTTAAAAAAAATTGTAGTGTGTGTTCAACAGAAAAAATGCATCTTCAGACATTTGAATTGCTCTCTTCACTTATTTTAGCTTCAACAACTTCCATTTCCACTGTTATTTTTAGAACAAATTGATATTAGCTACTGACATATTTAGTAATCAAATAAGATACCTGTTTATCATGAACTACTAAAGCACCATGGAAAATAATTACAGCCTGAATGCATAAGCTTTGAATGCATTTGGAGTTGCAGCTGTCTTTGAGGACATGGTCTTTTCTTTATATTCTCTCTTTCTTCCAGTGCTTCATTAATATGTAGATATTTATGAAAATAAGTAAAAATAAAAGCAAAATGGAAGTTTCCCCGGATCAAAATTATTATAAAAATATCAAGAAGTAGCTTTAAGTGAATATCAAGTTTTTAATATATAAAGGAACTAGGTACAGAAAATGTGAGTATATCCACGCTGTCAGGATTTCAAAAGTTCTTTCTAACTAGAATCAATTCAAACCAGAATGTTTTAACTGGAAACCACTATTTTTTATCTAATGCTGCCCTTTCTAGTGAGGTCCTTAGAAAGACAAGACAAATAAAATATCCTCTTAATTGGTACAAACTGAAGCTATTCAAATCATCAAAAATATGACAATGAATATTCTAAAAGAAGCTGTGATAAACATTGGTTCACTAATTCTCTATGCCTGCACAACAAAAAGCAAAGGCATGCTATCATAGATCTCTCCATCTCAATATGATTTTGAAACTATATTCAATCTTCTTTCCTTGAATATTATAACTTTTCATAATATTATTTCACAAAATTTAATCATATACCAATGTATTTACTCAAATTAAATCAAATCAAACACAAATAACCAAGCTATCTGTGTCAAGATGTCATCATCATTTTTTAACATCATCAAAATTAGTATTTTGTAATTCAATGAGGAAATCTCTTTTGATCTTATACAAACCTATAGAAACATACCAGTGAATCAGAAAATATTTGAGAACCATTCAACAATTATGAAGACCTGAAATAAAGAAATCTTATACAAGAAGCCAAAAGACGAAAACCATATTTGCATAGTCCTTTAAAAGTTTATGAAATACTTAACAGAGTGAATCAAAAGCAAGTAAATAAAGTGTTTTTATTCTCATTTCACACAAGAGGAAACTGATAATCAAAGAGTTAAGCAACTATCTTGATTTCACAGATTTTTTTTGCTGTTTAGTTTTTTTTAGTCATGTCCGACTGTGATCTCTTTTGAAGTTTTCTTGGCAAAGATATTAGAGAGGTTTGACATTCCCTTTTCCAGCTTATTTTACAGATGAGTGAATTGAGGTAAACAGGGTTAAGTGACTTGTCCAGAGTCACAGAGATAATAAGTTTCTAAGGTTGGATTTGAACTCAGGTCATCCTGACTCCAAACCTGTGCTCTATTCGCTGTGCCACCTAACTATATTATGACAGAATTTGTAAGCTTTGAATCCAGCATTTAAAGCAAGCTCTTTCCTGTCTTGAACTAGATTTTTTTGGTTATACAATACCAGAATACCATACTCATTGAAATAAGTGAAGTGTAGATCAGGTATAAGTGGGGGAATGTTTTTCTTCATAGGTCCAAATAGCTATGTAGATGACATATGTGAATTGTTTCCAGTAATAATGATAGAATTATTTGGTACCTTTTATTCCAAAAATCAAATAAATACATTTTCAATGTAATTATCTGGCAGAATTCATCATATTTCACTCCTTTTGCAAACTTCCCTATTTTTGTTAAGAGTGCCATCATCTTACCAGTCTCTGATGTTTACAACCTTAATGCCTCACTCTTCCTTATGTGCCACATCAGTTGTCAAATCATACAGTTTTTGCCTCCATACCATCTATTACATCAGCCCCTTCTCTCTCCTCACATGACCACTACATTAGTTCAGGCCCTCATCATTCTTTTCGGGACAATTGAATAATCTCTTAATTGATCTCCCTTGTCTTAAATCTCTCTCCACTTCAATCCATTCCCCACACAGCTGCCAAAGTGATATTCCTTAAGCACAAGTGTGACAAAATTACTCCTCCACTCAATTAGTTCTGGTGGCTCCCTTTTGCCTCTCTGATCAAATTAAAATCTTCTATTTACCTTGTAAAGCTCTTTCCAATCTGGTCCTAACCTACCTTTCCTGCCTCATCGTATGTGATTTATTTTTCCACACTCCAGAGTCCAGCCCAACTAACCTTACTTATAGCTCACACACAACAATCTCTCTCCTTTTTTCCCTGTATTTGCAGAAGTCATTCTCCATCCCCCAAATGCATTTTCCTCTCTAACTCATATAATCCCATACTTTCTTTAAGCCTAGGTCAAGTACTACCTTGTACATTAAGTCTTTCACTTTAGCTACTAGTTCCCTCCTTCCCAAAATTACCTTGTATTTGTTTGGTATTTATTCTGTGTATTCTTTTAAATGCATATGCAATATGTCCCCAATAAAACATAAGTTCCTTAAGGACTGTTTAATTTTGACTTTCATCTCAGTGCTTAACATATTACTCAGAACACAGTAGGTGCTTAATAGATGCTTATTTACTTATAAACTATGGTAAGGATAATCCCATCTTTTTGAGTTGTGTATTGAGTGTTTAAAACTACTTGGAAAGGATCATGGGATTAGGTCTATTAACAACCTTTAAGAATCAACACAAATTTACTAGCCTACTCAGAGTAGTACATCTTTCAATATGATGAAACCAATCTCTCTCTCTCTCTCTCTCTCTCTCTCTCTCTCTCTCTCTTTCTCTCTCTCTCTCTCTCTCTCTCCCTCTGGTAGATTTTGAAGATGATTTCATTGGTATAAAACATTCTATTGTTGGTGCATTACTCCATTCATTATTCTTCTATGGTCAATTAGCCAACTTTGTCAAGTTGCCCAAGAGCAGTGCTGCTTAGAGTACAACATAATTTGCTTAACATTACAAAATAGGAAAATATAAGACCATTTTTTCAGCATCTTCCCCCAAAACAATGAAAAACAATCAAGAACAGGATCCTTCAAGGAGCTTGCTTCCTGTCTAAGTAATCCTCATCAGCAGAATATTTGCACATAAAATGACATCATCAGAGAGGTCAGATGGGTTAGACGTGATCATTTAGAAAACAACTATTATTTTTATCAGTAGAGAGGTTGAAACCCATATTTAGTGTAATTGATTCATGATGTAAAGTAACTTATGTACCTAAGTAGCTAATATTTTATATGAAGCAATGTCAATTGTACTAAAAATGATGTATCAAAGAACAATTGGACATAAGTACATATAGAGGAAATCTATGCTGAAGGAGACAATTTTTAATGGAACTTGGGTTCTGATTTTCACTAAATCTCAAACACTCCAAAGGAATAAAATAATAGACCTCTAACCCTTAAAAACATTTATAAAAGAAATCTTTGAATACTTTCCACCCCTACTTTCAAAGAGTAGGTAATGGAAACATAAGAAGGAAACAAGTTGTCTTTGATGATTACTTTCCATAGCAGGCCTCAGACTTGTGATCATTGATTTGATGTGTAGAGTATATAAATACCACTATCTAGTATAATTATTAGACAAATTTACACTGGCAGACAAATAGAATCTTGAAGGGTCTCTTCACAAAAGATGTCTTTATTGCATAAAATTACCCAAGCTAATGGAATATGTGAAAAAAGAGATGAGTGTTTAGTCTTATTAAATTCTGACATCAATAATCAGGTGTAAATCAGCAAAGCATATGTTCATCTATAATTTTCTACTGCATCATGAAAGATGACCTTTAAAGAATGCAGTCTGATGATTCCATATTGATAGGTTCTCCAAACATTTTTATTCACATTGTCAGCACTATATTTGGACTCAGAACACTCCAAAGGCCTCTAAGTAAAATCTATAACATCACCAAAAGGAGAGGTTTCCGACCATCCATATTACAAGATGTAAAAAAGTAAATGAAAAAATACAAAATTATCCAGTCAATAAGATACAATTAATCACAGTTCATTGAGTTGACCCATTGATACATTAAAATTACATATGTATCTTCATGCTCAAATATTCAGATATGAAAATATTCATATCTGTCTGAGAGTTCTCTTCAATTATGTAAATAGTAGATCATCCATATATAACCAATTATATGAGAATTTTGTTCATATCCTCCTATAAGTATACCACAAGAGATTCTCCAAATATCCTAGAGATCTTCCTCACACAAATAATACATATATGATATATGTATGTATAGAGACATATCATACTAGCATTAAAAATGGGTAATGATCCAGGTCACAAAATGAGTTCCTAATTAATATTACGAAAAGATGACTTCAATTTGGGTGGTTCCAAACTTTACAATACCATTAAAGCATCTATCTACTTATATTTACATTGTCATATTATACTATATGATATTAATCATGTCACAGTATATATTGTATAATTGGAATTTGGGAGATGCCATTTAAAAAGTATATATATATATATTTTTTTTTTCTATGGACACGTGGGGACTATCAAACTACATTTCCTATGGTCCAATGGGTTTCCGGTTTCCGGTTCTTTGGGCGTGGGGACGCCTTCGTCCCCACGCATAGGACAGTTTAAATGGGAGGAGAATCAAAAGTAAGGCTTCTTGACCTTCCTGAGGGCTGGCTAGAAGATGGGCTCTGGCGGTAAATATAAAAGATAGGTGAGGTCTTATATACGTTTTACCAGCATGGCCATGGCTTTAATTAAACTACTAATTTCTATATTTATATCAGTCTTTATTATTTTTAATTGTAACAATAATTATATAGATTGGTCAATAGATATACACTTATCTATATACCACAATGTACACATGTTTATATATTTCTATATATCTTTATATCTAAGCATATGAAAAAGAATTTGTCTATACATACATGCAATGAAATCTAATAGAGAATTGGTTTGGAGTCTGAATTGAGATGGCATGATGTAGAGAAAAATCTCACTATATTTTTAATTAAAAGAACTAGGTTCAAATACTAACTTTGATATTCATTACCTTCTGTGACTTTTGGCAAGTTATTTCACTTTCACAGTAGCAGTTTCTTCTATTAGAAAACGAGATGAAAGATACAGACAAGGTCTAAAATCTTTTTGACCCAATCTAATTGAAATAATCTTACCTTGAAATTTCTAGTTTGACACAACCTGCCTAAACATAACCTTTGAGAACTCAGGATCACCTTTTTTTAAGGACAATGGAGTAGGACTTTTCTGTGGAAAGTATTTGAAAACCAATTCACATCCTCATAAATGTTCCAGTCAGTATCCCATCATGGCAACAAGGGGTAATTAGTTTCTGCATGAGACCTTGAATAAATTCCTCACAAAATACT
The DNA here is from genome assembly GCF_016433145.1 of Gracilinanus agilis. Lineage (NCBI taxonomy): Eukaryota > Metazoa > Chordata > Mammalia > Didelphimorphia > Didelphidae > Gracilinanus > Gracilinanus agilis. The sequence continues at coordinate 657,770,981 of NC_058130.1, forward strand.
ATGGTATTAGAAGTAATTATGTGCACTGGAAATCTAATGGCATAATTGTTACAAAGCATGGTATTGTATAACTGTGGGAAATTATGGCTAGGTTTCAAGCTACTATAATTATTAAACAATGGCACACAATAAATTTGAGTTTCAGTTTAATAAAAACAAGGTCCAAAAGTAAGGGAAGAACATTTTTAAAGGAGAATCAGAAAGTATGAAAATTTCTCAAATTCATACAATGAATAGTACACTCTTTCAAATGCCTAGGAATTCTCCATTGTGATTATTTTAGAAAAAACAAAACAAAACTTAATTATAACATCTAGATTATGTTGCTAAGAAATATGTGGAAAAGAAAAAAATCTCTAAGCTAAAATATCTCAGATCACAAACAGGATGAGATCATATATTTTAAACTAAAGGGACTTGAGCAGCTGCTCTAGGCTAAGCCTCTCATCATATACAGGAGTAATTGAGGTCTAAAGAGGTAAAATGACTTGTCTAAGATCATTCAAGCAGTAAGTAGACAACTCGGGACACAAAATCAGGGTCTCTGATTTGAAATTAAATGGAGTTCTTTTCTTTTGCCTGAGTCTGAAGTCATGTATGTGCACACATATTTATATGTACTTATTTATAAACATATGTATATATATATGAATTTTAAGGTCACATGTATAGTAAATGTATATGTTTGTGCACATGGAACTTATTTGTAGGTATATTATAATATTGTGCATGTGTATGTAATATGTACATTTATGCATGTATATGTACTCATATATTAGTTTGTACATATATGTATTTCCCATTTCTATATAGAGATGAGTGCATATCTATGCATGTCTATGTATATGTAGGTGCATCTATTAAATATATATACATTTATATACATTATGCTCATGTTTACATAATTTTTCTAGAAAATTCTGAGAATATATTTCCTTGGCATGTAGAAGTTACTTAATAAATGCTAGATGACTGATTGAATAAATAATGTTATATTTAATTGACCACTCTAAAATTCATTGACTGAATATTAATTCATATTTCAGCTAAAAGGTTATAATATAATGGAAAAGGAATTTTCATGTTTTTAAATTTATCTCTAGGGAATTTCCTCAGGGTTCAATATTATTCAAATGTTTGTTTCCTATGAATCTCTTGTTAATAGAATCTTCTGGTCCTCATTTTGTAGATTTTTATCATTCTGTCACAAATATTACAGAAAAGAATATTACAGTAAAACTCTGTCATATTGCTATTCCTCAGAACAAGATTAGCATTACTTAGCTGCATCATGACTGAAAAAATCTGGATTCTTATATGAGCTCAGTGTCTTTCCAGCAGTGTCATCCTGAAGTGGTGGTCAGGCATAAACTGATTTTTCATTGGGAGTACTATATAGGAGAAGAATGTTTCAGGTGTGGCTCATAGCTTTGAACTTGAAAGGTCATCATGGAATCATTTAGTGTTGTCTTCTGCTTTACATATTAGGCAGTGAAGGCCAGAAAAGTCAAATGATCCAAAGTTACATAACTAGAAATTAGGATTGAACCCAATAACCCCTGATATTCCATTTAGCTGTGATATGCTATAATTCTTGAATAATATAACTGACCATTCATGTTCTATTCATAGATCAGAGGATTATAGACTTAGAACTATAAGGGTCCTGAGAGGCCATGTGGCTTAATACTTCCCTATTCTCATTTTTCAGAAGAAAAAAATGGAAGTTTATTGATTTTATGTGATTGATCTCAAGCAAAAAATTTTTCCCATCTATTTATTAACTCTAGAAATCAACAAAACAACATATCAACCCCTGATTTGTAGAATTAGACAATTTTTGAGGTGAAAATGTAACAAAATAAAACCTTATGTCAACATAAACCCCACTTTATGAAAAGTATGTTTTTTCAAAACAACAGAAAAATTAGTGAGACTCTAATATATATGTATATATGTATGCAAATCTTGATAATGTTTAGCTTAATAGAAGACAGTTGAATCTCATATATCTTTCTGTGTTCAATCTGATGGGATATGTTATTTGGATTTAAATATATGAAGAAAATCCAACATCATATAGTTATATAATTGGAAAATGAAGGAATATTTCAATAAGCAAATGATATCATAGTATTATTTTGAAAATCATTGACCTCATAAAACCCCTAAATGGGTAGGGGCTGCTGGTATGGGTTTGGGGGTGTCCATGGACTATACTTTGAGATCCATTGCTTTAGATGATCCAAGTGGATTTAAGTTAAAACCCATCTCTCACACAGCTACACCTGGAGCAATCAATCAATCAATCACACTTATTTGATGTGCCATGCTCACTGCTAAAGAGCAGGAGATACAAAGAAAATGCAAAAATAGTCCCTGCCCAAAAGGACCTTAACCAATTTTTAGGGGAAACAAAATCTTTGTAAATAAATGTATACAAGATAAGTGCTGAATGTTTGCAAGGTTGCCTTTGTTTCTTCATCTCTTAAAAAAAATGGAGCAGATTAAATAGCCTTTAATGTCCTTCTAATCCTGTATCTATGATCCTATAATATCTAAGTTCACTTCAAGTTCTGATAATTCCGTGACAATGTCTGTATTTGAAATGAAGTATTGCAAGTTAAATAAGCCCCATGCAGACCTATATATATATATATATATATATATATATATATATATATATATTAAAAAAGAAAGAAAACTTGATAGAATACAATGAAAATCTATTTCATTTAAAATAAAGAATCAAGTTTTGTTTATTAAAGAAAAGCAAATTTTAATATCATTTAACAAAAAATTGCTAATGTAGATCTATAAGCATATAACTTTCTATAAATTACATAAAGCAATTTAAAAGGCAATTCATTTATTATTAAAACACATATGACTAGATTTCTCACTTTCTTAGTTTTCAATTATCTACTTAATTGTAGATAGATATAACAATCACACAATTATCATTCTGTAGTCAGAAACCAAATGTTGAAGGTCTGATAATACTGGACAAGACTCAACTAATGGAGCAGATGGGAAATTCTGTAACCAGTGTGAAAGCTGTTTCATTTGCAAATTTTAGACTTTTAGCAACCCTAAAAATCTTTGGAAGAAAAAGTTTAATTCAATGACATTATGGTTTAAGTATTTAATTCAAATGGAAGGAAAAATGACTTCTCTCTTCCCAGGACCATAATTATTGTCAATGATGTTTTTTATGATTCTCTAAGGTTTACCAAGTGCTTTATATACATCATCTTGGTAGTTAAAATATGACAAAAAGTAGAATCAAGTCCTAATTCTCAGCAAAATAAGGCAAAAATGCCTTCTTCATTGATTTAAGAGGGAAATGATGAGTAATTTACATCCTCTTTACTTTTCAGAAAAATAAAAATAAAAGGCAAAATCTTCTGAAATTATCTGTTATTCACAGAAATATAACCCAATGGTTTTAGTTAGGAACACTGTGAGAATTTTATTCCTTGGCTGTGAAAGTAATCCAGCACTAAAGTATAGGATTGATAGGATCTCCATTTTAACCAACATTGTCCAGAGAAGAGAAAAAAATGATGATAATTTAATATTCTGGATCCCTTCATTCAACATTGCCTGGTGAGATTGGCATTTAAGCATGCCCCATACACACAGTTCTGAAAATTATTGGTGCAGAAATGTTGGCACTAGAGAAAACATTTTGGAAAACATTGCTTCCGTTTATTTTGCCTTACTGCAAAAAGTACATCTATGCCCTTGTCTAATTTGCATAGAAATGAAAAATTCTGGCCAAAAATGTTTTAAACTCAAACAGCTATTCAGATAATTGACACAATCTGTGAGTGTGAATCTGTGTATATCTGCATGTGCATACATATGTGAGGGTACAGACGTCTTTCTCTGACAGAGAAGGTGATATTAAATCATATCAGAGGATGGGACAGGGATATCTCTTGCCTTGATTATACTTCTATCTCCTAAATAAATACTTGAAATTCCTTTTCCATGTTTCCAACATACAATATATGACCTCCCTTTATCATTTGTCCATACCAATGCTCACACTATTCCCAAAATCTGATATGGCTGACATGCTTTCCTCTAGAATTCAGCTCTTGAATTCTTACCTTCCTTTGAAGTTCAACAGTGACACTTCTTCATGAAACTTTCCTTGATCATTATTCCATTACCTAGTCTCCCATGCCTCCTTATAATTTTCTTTCATATTAGAAACTCAGACACCATGTTGTTTTGTATCTCCATAAGCATTTAACTCATAAACAGTTAGGTGGCTCAGTGGATAGTGTTGGGCCAGCAGTGAAGAAAAACTATGTTAAAACCTGGCCTCAGACACATCCTAGTTATTTGACTCTGGGAAAGTCCCTCAACTTCTGTCTATCTCAATTCCTCTACTTTAAAACAAGGATAATAAAAAGACCTAGCTCACAGAGTTAAAGATATTTTATAAAATCTTTTTCGCCTTCCGCCATCTTCCCTTCATTCTTTCCTTCCTTCTATAATATTACATATAAATATATTAATGTTTGTCTTACCATTCCATAATCTATAAGTGTCACAAAGTTTCATGCCCTCCACACAGTAAAGAATCAACAAAAAGTGTTAAATTTATATGAAAATATACTCATGGAAAAGAAACAGATTGACTTTAATTTAATGTAAGATGCAAGTATTATTATGTTTTCTTTTCTGGTCATAATAGAGAAATAGGAAGAATTTGTTATGGCAGGTGTTGACCAAGAAAAGGCTTGATTGAAAAATCAAAAAATGTGTGTTCTACTCCATCCTCTAACATTGTGTGATCTTGGGTTAGTCATTTAATTCATAAATACTCAAACATCTACTTGATTTTACAGAAATCAACATAATTATATGAATAAATGCTTAGACACAGAAAAATGGAAAATTAGGTAGTGTAGTAAATTAAGAACTGGATCTGTAGTCAGGAAGCACTGAGTTCAAATATAGTCTCAGACACTCATTGTGTGACTCTGGACAAGTTACTTAACCATTCTGTACCTCAGTTTCCTCAAATGTAGTATGTAAATAATTATAGAGCCTCCCATCACAGGGTGGTTTTGATGATCAAATAAGATAACAGCAGTAAAACATTTAGCACAGTGCTTGTCACATAGTAAATAGTATATACATGCTGTTATTTTATTATCATCAATAGTATTATTAAAAGTTAATAATATATCCATTATTGGCAAAAGCATAAGGTTCATCACTAACTCTATTCCAAGCTAAATTCAGATGTGCAAATGAATATATGAAGCTTTATTTTGCATTTTTCTCTGTTAATGGACACTGACATCTTTCTTGGGTTTCTAAGTACTCTGCTACTATCTGTGCACTCACTTCTTTTCCAAACTATCTCCCCTTAGTGTTAATTTAATTGATCAAATGCCATTTTTCTAACTATAAATACTATATTTGAATTTTTTTAATCTACCAGAATAGATCTACATTGAAATAGATTGGGATGAAAAATTAGACATAAGTAGAGAAATAAAAAATTTAAAGCTTAATGTGTTATTAGACTTCTCTAACAAAAGTCATTATTTAGGTTTTAAATTTCCCTAAGTACCTGTCCATTGATCTTCTCCATGATTTGGAAACACCACACTTTTCTAACCAATTTCCCACTAGTCTCCAATGTCAAAAGTCAAATTTATTCATTCATTCATTCATTCATATATTTGTTGTGCTGAACCAACATTTATGGAGTACCTACTATGTTAAACATACTACACTAATTATTGGGAGAGGACAATGCAAAGGAGACCAAGGTCTAGCTGACTGCATAAAGGAGCTTAGAATCTAGCAGAAGGCATTAAATATGTACATAAAATCACACAAGAAAAAAATAAAGGCCACATAAGAAATACAAACAAAATTCTTGGTAGTTCAGAGGAGGAAAGATTATTTTATGGTGGCAAAATGGGGAAAGAATCCAAGAAAATGTAGCTTTTGACCTGAGAATTAAAGAATAAATAGATTCAACAATTAGTAGCAGTTAGTTAGTGTAGTGGATAGAGAATTGGGCCTAGAGTCAGGAATATTATCCTCCTCTCAGGGTTTTGGTAAGTATCGATTGAGATGATATTTGTAAAATATTTAACAGAATCCTTTTATATAGTAAGCATTTAAAAGTGTTTTTTAACTTTGTTTTCTATTCTCCATTAGTTTAAATACCTCCTATATATTAAAAAAAACTGTGGAACTTTTATAAGAAATGAATGAAAATGAATCTCCATTCTCAGTGAACTTAAATTATATTAGAATGACTGCCTGGTATCTAGGTGACCCAGTGGTAAGAGCCCTGGATGCAGATATCAAGGGTTAAAATCCAGATTCAGATACTTACTAGCTTTATGACTCTGAGAAAGTAATTTAGCCTCTACCTGTATGGGTATAAATGCATATGTATAAAATGATAAATGTATAAATGTATAAAATGAGGATAATAATACTGTCAGGGCTGTATTGAAAATCAAATGAGATATTTAAAAAGATTTTATAGGGGCAGCTGGGTGACTCAATGGATTGAGAGTCAGGCCTAGAGATGGGAAGTCCTAGTTTCAAATATGGCCTTAGATACTCCTAGTTGTGTGACCCAGGGCAAATCACTTGATTCCAACTGCCTAGCCCTTACTGCTCTTCTGCCTTGGAACAAATACATAGTTTTGATTTCAAGATGGAAGGTAAAGGTTTATTAAAAAAAGAAAGCTTTATATAAATATTTTAAAAGCATATATAAAATGATTAGCTATCACCATTGTTTCTGCTGCTACCACCACCAGTACCATCACCAGCACTGCCTCTGTTACTACTAAATCCTAGCTCTCTTTCAATACCCATCTCTTGTTTATTCAGGAGAATATCTTCCCTAGGGATGCTTGCTGGTTCATATTGATCTTGGCTGCCTAATTCTTATCCATTTAACATCAATAAACGCATATTTTACTACTTAATAATAGTAGTCTTTAATGTGATTATATATATAAAATTGGTTTTGAAACTTTTTTTTTGCCTTGCCTACACCCTAGATTATAAATTCCTTTGAGCAGGGATCATATCTTCTATTTCTTTGGTGAAAACTGATGCATACAGTAGGAACTCAGTAATTCTTGTTGGTTTTTAAATTTAGTTTATTTGCTTTTCTTAAAAAGCCTGTTGTCAGTAGCCTCTTTTCTCCCTTATAGTCCTTTGTGCAGCATGTAGGTTAACATAGGACTTCTATTGAAAAACTGACACACAATTTCCAGCATACAGAGATGACTCACTGAATGTACCAAACTGACCTTTTGTGTATTTAACTCATACTAGTATGGATGAGCTCTTTAATCTGTAAGACAAGTCAGCACCAAAGGATTCTCAACATTTCTGTTTTTAACTGTTCTTGGGAAATATGAAATAGAGTATTCCCAGGTTAGATAAAAAGTAGCTATTTATTCACCAAAGACTATTATTAAATAAAGAAAAATATCTAGAAAAAATATTCACAGTAAAATTTCATTTGGCTCAAAGGATAACAAACATAATTGGGAAGGGGTAAAATCTTATGGTAAATAGGATAAGCTGTATAGTTGATCTGAGTATATTCCCCTATGTCGAGAAACATAAAATGATCATCTTTGATGGATAATGGATTATGTTCAAGAATATTATCATCATATAATATTTCAAATAAAATAAATTACCAGATATAAATTTGTTGTATGGATTTTAACTGTTGAAGACCATTTTGTCACATTATGTGCCTAGAAATTTTAATGAGAGGTCTAAAGCTATGAAGCTTTATATCAGTGATTCCCAAAGTGGGCACCACTGCCCCCTAGTGGGTGCTGCAGCTATCCAGGGAAGCAGTGATGGCCACAGGTGGATTTGGGGATGGTGAATAACTGTAAGGGGGTGTTGATAGTATGTGACAGGGGGAGCTAAGTAATATTTTTTCTGGAAAGGGTGCAGTAGGCCAAAAAAGTTTGGGAACCACTGCTGTATATGAAAAGGTGAGATTCTATGAAAAATAATTTTCTTCTCAGGGGTGTTCTGGTAAATATTTAATAATCTGCTCCCCAAAAAAATGTACAGATGACACATTTTAAACTTTATATTATCAACATTTCTTCCATCACTTTCAAATTATGTGCAATCAAAAAAAAATAAATACAGCCTTGATTTGTAGCATTTGTGAATTTTCAGGGATAAATTTTCACAATGAAAACTTAACAATGACATATCTCCACTCAGTATGAATTATGAACTGGCACTCTCTTGATCCCCATCCTGCTCACTTAAATAGTCATCTGATTATAGAGAAGATATTTGATTTCTAAAGAGTTCTTTTGCCATTCAAAAAATCAAGGAGGTAAAATGCATGATTTGGAAAAGGCCCTTTCCAATTCTAAGAAAAAATGGAATTACGTGTTACATTCTCACTACCATCTCCAAAATTTCACATAAGCATCTTTGCAAATATATCTAAAGATACTTAAGATCATGCTTTTAATACAGACACCAATAATTGCAGAATGACCTGCCATCCATCTCATAAGAAAGATTTTTGCCAAAAGATTAGTAGAAGTTATTCTTTCAAAACCCAAATCCTCTTCTAAAATATTTACTACTGAAAACTATGAAAGTGAAAATTGAGTACAATATTTGATTGTACACAAATTTTAGGAATACTGAATGATTTTAAAAAGAAAAGCTGCACAGCTGTATGATCATTTTCTTATAATTCCTTTCCTTTCTGCTTACTTAGAACTAAAGACAATTAATTAGAAGATGCCAATGAGCATTAGTAGTTAACTGAGTTTGTTCTATGTAAGAAAAAATAGCTGTCAGAGGAGAAAAAAGGGAGAGGCATATAAAAGTTATTTTCATGTCTTAATCACAAATATATTGATTTAGTGATGACATATCTCTTTTTATTGTTCCTAATCTCATCATTTTTACTTTCCAGGCTTTTCCTGACCTTTACTAACTCAATTATACTGTGTTGGCTTACTCAAATCTTTTTAATTAGCCCTGTGCCATATTGTTCTCCCTTTTCAATATGTTTTGGTGGTATAACTTCCTCCTCTTATAAAACTTCCATTGCAATAAGAAAATAAACACAAGCAAAATCAAAACAGTAATATTAATGTTTATCATTTGTAATCTACCATCTTAGCTTAGCATAGGCCTTATCACAGAGTAAGCACTTAAATGCTTTGTCTATCTGATTTGCTTAACTTTTTATCCAGAAGAAATTTGTTATATCTCTTTCCCTCTAGAAGCAAAGTTAATATTTGAATTTCTTCTGAGTGCTGATAATGTTATTTCCATTAACATGCTGAAACTAATAATTACCTGTTTTTAATTTTAATTTTAAGTCTATTATTTACATTATTTTAATAATCATGTTGATAGTGTTCCAGACTCTACTTCCTCTATTTTGCATCAATTCATCCAAATCTTCCATGTTTCACTGAATTCTTTATTTCCATCAACTCACAACATTCTTATATCTTATAAATTTAGTCACTCTCTGAATATTCTTATATCATATTTTGTCTCTTCAATGACACCCACATTGTTTGTAACTTTATATTTCTTCAAAGAGTATTATATATTGCTTAGAATATGTGTGTTCTTTATTTTGTAAGGGGTAAGGATTTAATACTTTTTGATAAGAACACATGAGGTAGAATAGATAAGAGGTAAAAGGTATTAAAGTTCCTAAAAGGTATTAATGCTTAATGATGAAAGGGGAGCTAGATGGCTCAATGAATTGAGAGTCATGCCTAGAGATGGGAAGTCCTGTGTTCAAATCTGACCTTAGACACTTCCTTGTTGTGTGACCCTAGGCAAGTCACTTAACCCCCATTGACTCATCCTTACTGTTGTTCTGCCTTGGAACCAATACACAGTATTGATTCTAAGACTGGAGGTAAGGGTTTTAAAAGAACTCAATAAGAGAGGTTTCAGAGTTAAGATGTCGGCAGAGTAAAAAGCAGATGCTTGACCTCTCCTAACCCACGCATATAGGACTCCTCAAGAAGACATAAAAACAAATCCAGACGAAAGAAGGGACCCCACAACAGGGCGCAACATTGAAGGTACGTGGAATCGGGGCATTTCCACGCTATAAAGGGATGAAACAGCTCTCACTAAAATGTGAGCTGAGCAACCCCCTCACCCCCACACCACCTACAATGCCAAAGCCAGCAAAAAAGAGTTAGAGCAAGTTTGGAGCACCCATTAAGTCATTGGCAGCTCCAGGGCCTGCTCCTGAGAGCAGCAAGACTTACGACCCCAAGAGGCTAAAGAAAACATGGACTTTGAATACAGACCCTGAGTGCAGGTACAGAAACTGATCCTAAGCACAGGCACAGACATGGATCCTGAGCACAGGCATGGACCTTGAGTGGGGACCCAGTGCAGAGGAGTGCATGGCTGTGAAAGCAGTGCCCTAAGACTGTTAAAGGAGCTTCAGGCCGAAGAACAAGCAAGGGGACCACCAGGAGGCTTGACCCTGAGAACAATTAGACCTGAGACCTCAGGAGCCTAAAGAGGGCAGACAGACCCTGAGTGTAAGGATAAAGCTGAGAGGGCACTCAGCTCACAATGGCAAGCTAAACTCAGGAACCCCAGAAGAGAAAGATGAAGAAGAAACCCTTAACACTCAACAACTTTTACACAGAAAAAATCCAGACAACAGAGCAAATAGGAGAGGAGAACAAATAAGTAACCATATCCAAACCTTCCCAAAAAAAATGAAAACGGATCACAAGGTCTTGAAGAGGTCAAATCTGAGATTATGAAAAAGATGGAAGAGATCTGGCAAGAAAATAACAGTTTAAAAGGCAGAATTTCACAATTGGAAAATGAGGCAAGTAAATTGAAGACCAGAAATGACCATATTGAAAAGGAAAACAGGTCTCTAAAGGCTAGAATTGGGCAATTTGAAAAAGATGCCCCCAAATCAAAAGAATTGATAAGCAAACTGGAGAGCAAAGTCAAACAGCAGGAAAACAGGATGAACCAAATTGAAAAGGAAAATCAAAAACTTATAGCAGAAAACCAGTCTCTAAAGACAAGAATTGGGCAAGTAGAAGCCAATGATAGCTCAAGACAGCAAGAACAAATAAAACAAAGTCAAAAGACTGATAAAATAGAAGTAAACATGAAACATCTCAATGAGAAATTGACAGATCAAGAAAACAGGTTTAGAAGAGAAAATTTGAAAATCATTGGTCTTCCTCAAAAAGCAGAAATTAATAGAAATTTGGACTCCATACTAAAAGAAATTATTCAGCAAAACTGCCCTGAAGTTCTACAACAAGAGGGCAATATAGAGATTGAAATGATCAATAGATCACCCTCTACACTAGACCCAGAAAAGACAACCACCAGGAATATAATAGCCAAATACAAGAGCTGGCAAGTAAAAGAAAAAATTTTACAAGAAGCCAGAAAGAGACAATTCAGATATCAAGGAGCACCAATCAGGATCACACAGGATCTGGCAGCCTCCACACTAAAAGATTGCAAGGCTTGGAATATGATATTCAGAAAGGCAAGAGAACTGTGTCTACAACCAAGGATCGCCTACCTATCAAAACTGACTATATACTTCCAGGGGAAAGTATGGGCATTCAACAAGATAGAAGATTTCCAAGTATTTGCACAGAAAAGACCAGGACTAAATGTAAAGTTTGATATCCAAGCACAAAAATCAAGAAAAACATGAAAAGGTAAATAAGAAAAAGAAGAGAAAGTAAGAAAACTCATTTTTTTTAAAATTTGCCTCTTTAAGGGGTTCAATAAGATCTAATTATTTGTATTCCTATGTGGAGAAATGTTATATATAATTCTCTGTAGTGAACTCTATTCACTATTATAGTAATTAGAAGAATTATTCATAGGGAGAGGTTGGAGTACTAAATGGTCTAATATGATATGGGGGGTGGCACAGAGATGAATAGGAGAGGACACCAAGAGAAACTTGAATGAATAAGAAAAATAGGATATTCCATTACACACAAAGAGGGCATGGGAAGGGGAAGGGAGGCATACTATTATAAGAAGGAGAGGAAGAGAGCATTAAGAAGTAATATTTAAACCTTACTCTCAGATTGTAATTAACCCTGAGAGGGAAGAGTAGCTATATCCATTGGGATATAAAACTCTTTCTAAACTTACTGAGAAAGTCAGAAGGAATAAACCAAGGGGAGTAGGGAAGTGGGGAGGTCAAAAAAGGGAGGGGAGAAGAAGGGGGAGGGAGTTCATCAGGCTTTAAAAATAAAAAGAGGGTAATAATAAGGGAGGTGGTAGAAAGGGAAGTAAATCAAGGGAGGGGACAAGGGTTACTGCCTTAAAGTAAAACACTGGTTTAAAAGGAAATAGTGTAAGAAGAAGGAGTAGAACTAGGAGAGGATACCAAAATGTTGGCGAATACACAACTAATAATTATAACTCTGAATGTGAATGGGATGAACTCTCCCATAAAAGGAAGCAAATAGCAGAGAGGATTAGAAATTAGCAAAGTTGCAGGATACAAAATAAATGCACATAAATCATCAGCATTTCTATACATTTCCAACACATCACAGCAGCAAGAAGTAGAAAGAGAAATACCATTTAAAATCACACTAGACAATATAAAATACTTAGGAATCTATCTACCAAAAGAAACACAGGAATTATACAAAAACAACTACAAAAACATTTTCCAAACAATTAAAATTAGATCTAAACAATTGGAAAAACATTGATTGCTCATGGGTAGGACAAGCTAACATAATACAAATGACCACTCTACCCAAATTAATTTGCCTATTTAGCACCATACCTATCAAACTAACAAAAAACTTTTTTACTGAATTAGAAAAAATATAACAAAGTTCATTTGGAATAACAAAAGAACAAGAATATCAAGAGAAATAATGAAAAAAATGTGAAGGAAGGTGCTTTATAGGAAGCAGCACTATAAAGCAGTGGCCATCAAAACGGTATGGTACTGGCTAAGAGATAGAAGGGAGGATCAGTGGAATAGACTTGGGGTAAATGATGTCAGCAAGACAGTGTATGATAAATCCAAAGAGCCCAACTTTTGGAAAAAAACACTATTTGACAAAAACTGCTGGGAAATATGGAAAACAATATGGGAGAGATTACGTTTAGATCAACATCTCACACCCTACACCAAGATAAATTCAGAATGGGTGAATGACTTGAATGTAAAGAGGGAAACTATAAATAAGTTAAGTGAGCACAGAATAGTATACTTGTCAGATCTCTGGGAAAGGAAAGGTTTTATGGAGAAAATAAAAAAATGTAAATTAAATAATTTTGATTATATCAAACTAAAAAAGCTTTTGTACAAACAAAAACAATGCAGCCAAAATCAGAAGGGAAACAAAAAATTGGGAAAAAATCTTTATAACAAAAAACTCTGACAGGGGTCTAATTACTCAAATATACAAGAGGTTAAATCAATTGTATAAAAAAATCAAGCCATTCCCCAATTGATAAATGGGCAAGGGACATAAATAGGCAATTTTCAGATAAAGAAATCAAAAGTATCAATAAGCACATGAGAAAGTGTTCTAAATCTCTAATAATTAGAGAAATGCAAATCAAAACAACTCTGAGATATCACCTCATACCTAGCAGATTGGCTAAAATGATAGAAGGGGAGAGTTATGAAAGTTGGAGGGGATGTGGCCAAATTGGGACATTAATGCATTGCTGGTAGAGTTGTGAACTGATCCAACCATTCTGGCTGGCAATTTGGAACTATGCTCAAAGGGCTGTAAAAGAATGCCTGCCCTTTGATTCAGCCATACCATTGTTGGCTTTGTACCCCAAAGAGATCATAGATAAACAGACTTGTACGAAAATATTTATAGCTGCGCTTTTTGTGGTGGCAAAGAACTGGAAAATGAGGGTATGTCCTTCAATTGGGGAATGGCTGAACAAACTGTGGTATATGCGGGTGATGGAATACTATTGTGCTAAAAGGAATAATAAACTGGAGGAATTCCATGTGAACTGGAAAGACCTCCAGGAATTGATGCAGAGCGAAAGGAGCAGAGCCAGAAGAACATTAGACACAGAGACTGATATACTATGGTAAAATCGAATGTAATGGACTTCTGTACTAGCAGCAATGCAATTATCCAGGACAATTCTGAGGGACTTAGGGTAAAGAACGCTACCCACATTCAGAGGAAGAACTGAAGGAGTGGAAACACAGAAGAAAAACAATTGCTTGAATACATGGGTTGAGGCGGACATGATTGGGGATGTAGACTGGAAACTACGACACCAATGCAACTATCAACAATTTGGAAATAGGTCTTGATCAATGACACATCTTAAAACCAGTGGAAATGGGTATCGGCTATTGGGGGGGGATCTCAGGGGGTAAAGGGGAAAGTAAAAGCATGAACCATGTAACCATATTAACTTTTCTAAAAAATAAATATTATTAAATGTTAAAAAAAGAATAATCTCAAATCAAAAAAAATTACTCAATGATCATTATAGGAAATGTAAAGACTTTTCCTTTTCTATCAGAAGAGAAAAAAAATCACCTTGCCTTTGAAATTTCTCCAAAGGCTCAGTTGTTAGCTATGCATCTAATCTTGTGGAGTTTTTTGTGTTTTTTTTTCATTTGTGACAATAAATGAGGAATAACCTGGCTCTGAGAAAGGACTGCTTGGGAAGGGAAGATCACCTTGGAAAGGTGCTTAATAAATACTGATTGATTTTTTCTCTCCTACACCTTTTCCCTCTTCCCAATCACCCGTGTTCCATTGAGATAGAACTATTTAATCAATAACAGATACTTTATCCAGTAGTGGGAAGACACATTTAATAGGATGGATACAGAGTACAGAGACATTTAAAGTCAGAAATAGCTACAAGAAGCTGATACTCTGTCAACAGAAAAGAGAACTATGGTTATGGACTCAAGAAAGTTTGCTTGGCGGTTGATAGTTGAACAGAAGATAGGAGTGGAATAAGGAAATATGAATGAACAACCCTCCAAGTAGAGTTTTTGTGCAAAAGGAAGATATGTGTGTAAATTTCACAAGTAATAAAAGGAAAATCAGGCCCCATAATTCCAGAGTTATGAGTTACTTTGGTCACATGCATTCACCACATGTACATATCATTAGCATTTAACTCCTACTTGTCTCTCACTCTTCTCATGGCCTCTGGGTTTTTGTGGATTAAATGCAATCTAGATGTGGGAGAAATATTTTGTAAGTACAGTACTTACTATGCCATGTTAAAAAATATTTGTAGTACACATCCTAAAATTATTTGTTGATTAATAAATGTTGTTTAGACATATATGTGGAACAATTCTTAATGAATATTAAATATAAAACCTTATTCATAGATATTAGATGCAATATTTTTAATCTTGGAGAATTTATTTTCTTTATTCTAGCTGCATTTATTTTGCTCAAGTGACAGCATTTAAAGTTTGTATAACTGATTTTTCATTTTTTATGATTTCCTCTCTTTGATTATGGATTCATCTTCAAATCATAATTCTAAGATATATCTTCTTAAATTTTCCCAAATTGGCTTATTGCATAATTTTTATCATTCAGTTCCTCAGCAGATTTTGAGTTTATTACAAACTGGATATCATCTCAAAACCAAACCCATTTTTTATTTTCTCCATATTCTAGCATTTCTTGTCCAAAGCTGAATGCATCTTCAGGTATATCCTATTCTTGGGTTTATTAAAAAATTGTCTATTTTATTCCTTTCTTCCTAAGTTTGATTATTTAGTATGTTTCATTGACCTTTTATTTTTTTAATCATGTTGAATAAATAGTTTTGATGATTATTAATTTATTGCATAGTCAGAAATCTGGACATGCTAAGTGCCTCTTTTTAGAACTTGAATTTTTTCCTTATGCAATTTGAAGCATATCATAATAAAGGTCTATTGTTTTATGCATAACTGCTCCAAAACTACCTCTAAATCCCTTAATTCCCTGGGACAGAAGCCTTGTTCCAACACTTAGTAATAATCAATTACTACTTCAACCTCAGCTTTCTTATTTTGTGACACTGAGATATTTCCCATGTATATTTCAAATAGGTGATTGTGAGAAAATTGTGTGGCCCTTAATTCGTTATATGCATACATTATTATTTACTTCTCATATTCTTTAACTTTTCATATCTTAATTCACCATCTCCTTAAGGACAAGAACTATGTCATATGCTTCTTATACTGGCCTTCTTACTACATCATAGGTAGTAGTCTCCCATCTCTATGCATTCCCAAATGCTATCTCCCAACCCTGGAATGTACTGCCCTACCTCTATGATTCATCTTAGAATTTTTTTCCTTCAAAGTTCAATTCATATAGTTCTTTCTACATAGAACCTTTCCTTATCCACTTAGATCCAAGTGATAGTGTCCTGAAATTAAGTTCTACTTAATTTTAAAATATATTTCCTATATACTTGTCTTTTCATACACTATTTTAACTCCTTGAGGACAATGCATGTTTCATATATATCTTTGTATCCATAGCACCTAGCAGTACAGTGTCTAGCAGACTGTTAAGCATTTAATCAATCTTTGTTAGTTGATTGTGATTCTTAAGAGATCTAATATAGTGCTTTCTTCAGTAAATATTTGATGATTGAATGCACAGTCTTCTTGTGATATTAGAAGATATAATCCTCTTTCAAAAAGGTATTGGCATGTTCATAGAATCATTTTTGAAACATTAAGGGTCTATTTGAAATATGTAGTAGGTTGATCACAAACTATTCATTGCTGCAAAAAGCACAACTCTTTAACATCAATATTCTCCTATTAATATAATGAACTTATTAATTACATCATAGCAGGATCTAGGAAGAATAAAAATTATGTGTAATCTAAAGGACAATTGGAAGATTTTTTGGCAGTAATTAGGCTGCAGTTTGTTACCAATGATGATTTTTAGTAGAGAAGCAGCATGAAGGCAATTATCAAAGACAAGTATAACTTAGAAAGGAAGTGGGCTGGTCCTATCAGGAGAATGGGAAAAGATAGGTAGACAACTTAAGTACCACATTGCTACCTCCACGTTATTAAGAGAAAAATAAAAAGGCCTTTGGTGAATTGGATCGTTTATGGGTAATTTAGAGATAAATATGGACAGGAATCAATTGTGTAAGAAAAATATATAAAGAAGTAGAAACTGGCCCCAGTAGAAGTAACCACCACTGTCATCATCATGAACAGTATTTATTAAGTGCCTGCACAATTTCCTTGAGGGCAAGAATTATGCCATATACTTTTTATATTGTTCTTCTTACTAGTTCCTGTGTAGCACTCTATTTCCCACTCTATGCATTCCCACATTGTGCCCCATTCCTGTGATATAATCCCTATGTTATGCAATATACACATTCCCAATTGTACACACATGAACATACACATATATTTCATCTTATTCATCTTTTATAATAGAATATATATTACACATTGAAAAAATATAGAAACTACCACATATGTAATATGTATGCACATATACACATATACAAACATTTAACCACTTCGGACTAAGTGTTACTTAGCTAAGTTTTATTAGCTAATAAAATGTTAACATGAATAGTTTTAAAATTATTCATTTCACTTTACTGTTAACTAGTCTGGGCAATTGTACATCTTCAAATTACATAAACATGATGCATATTTTACTGATTTTAATAATTTTCTAATAGTAATACACAGGACCTAATTTACAAATACATAATGTAATGTTTGATATAGCCTATTTAGTTCTGTGTTAATTTAGTAGGACAAAATGTATGTGGATTGTAAAATTATATTTGGATTGGAACCTTCACAAAGCAAATTACTTATTGACCAGTTTCTCCAAATTAAAAAAAAAAAGATGTTTATCTCATTCTTTTTTTCTAAACTGTATCTCTATATTTATCATGCTCAAGAATTATACACAAATCAACTTGATGTCAGAAGTCTCTAATCATATAACTAACACCCTAGTTTAGGTTGGAAGGATTTCTAATTTGGATTAATGTAAGAGGAGAAGTAGTAGTATGCTGTAATACCCTTCCTCTGATTAATACTCTATGGGGTTGGAGAGGGAAGAAGATCCTGTGGTTCATCTTTATTACACATGTATCAATTAACCACTTTGGATGATGCATCTTCCAGACCCTATATTAGACTCTTGACACAAAAAGACAAAAGAAGTCATTGTTTACTCTTAAGCTTGCATTCTAGTGGGATATGGAACATGGACACAATACAGTAAATGCTTGATATCTATAAAGAAATATCAGTTGGGGGTAGACAAAGGAATTGCTGGAGAGATCAGGAAATCCTACATCATGGAAGTGTCACTTGAGTTGAATTTCAAATCCATCTCAGGAGTCCAAATGATGGATAGGAATGGAGAAATTTTCTAAGCACAGAGAAGAGATTATACAGTCACAGAAGTAGGAAAGTGAGCTTCCTCTACAGCCAAATAGGTCAATTTGGCTGGAACATAAAATACAATGTGAAATAAGCATGGAATAAGATGCTGAATAAATAGCCTCAGAAATGACTTTTTTTTCCCCCTAGACGCAATAGAAGGCTTTTCAACCTTCTTTTGGAGAGGAATGGTATTGCACAGTTGGGCCCGAGTTTTAGAAATATCAATTGGTAACTAATTGCAGAGTAGGTTTTGATAGAGGTGAGACAAGAGGAAGAAAGAACAATTAGGAAGTTATTGCAATAATCCAAAAGCAGAGGTGAGTCCCTGAACTAGGGTGGTGACTATATGAGGAAAGAAGAGGTACAGATGCCAAAGATGTTGAGAATATAAAATTAATACTATTTGGAAAATAAATGGCTATGAGATAGGTCTAGGCAGATAAAAGTTAAAGATTTGAATCCAAATAGCTATAAGACTAATAATATCCAGCTAGAAGTAGGCAGGGGTGTGCTAGATCCTGTGCTAACTTTTTTGGAGGCCAATTATTAGATATTTAGTGTCAGCAAGCCTTTGCACCACTTGAAATGTCAATTCTACTTTTTAAGACTTAATTTAGTGGTTTTTACTTGTCTAGTCTTCAGAAAATGAGGAATAAAACAAGCATTCATATAGCATCTACTATGTGTCCAGCACTGTGGTAATGTAATAGAGAGATGAGGGAAATAGAGATTGTCTTTAAGGTAAAGGTTTGAGCAGCTGCTAAGAACTTTGTGGATAGAAAGCAGTAAGGGAGTTGGTTCAACTGAATCTGGACTTTTTCCCCTGAACCTATTTGAGGGAAAGAGTACCTTGTTGGACATCTGTTGATCCCCTGTGGATTTGGCTTGGAAACTATTTCCTTGGATGTGAGTGAAGATTTCTGGCTCCTACAGACTACCTAAGAAGATCTTGTTGCCAACATCTGGATTGGTTTCTGAGACCTGATTCTTGAACTGTGAGATACTTGCCTCTCTGGGCTGTTTCCCAGAGAGGGCTTGGCTATTTCTACTCTGTAATATCAACTCAGAGACAACCTCTTAATCTAAATCATCTGAGGGTTATTTAGAATAACTTATGTAGGTAAGGTTTGGGGAAACTGAGGTAGATCAGGGAGGACAATAGTAGCTGCAAGCAAAATGAGAAATTACGTTTGCAGGAATTGTAGTTGATGGGATAAGAGAGATTTAGTGACAGGGATTCCCAATAACCCTCTTCTCAAGAAAATCTATAATACAGACATCAATTTTTATATATTTCAAGTCTTTGGGTGATTTTCTGTGCAGTGGTTGGGTGGGGGAAGACAGTCAGCTTCTCCTATATTAAGGAGTCTGAGGTACTGAATACAGCCCTTTTGGTACCTGTAGCACGTCCTTTACCACAATACTTTTTATAGTAAGTACTTTTTTTGGTGTTTTACAAAGTATTTGTCAGGACACCTCTGCATTGCTCTATAAACCTGCTTGAATTTATTAGAACAGTAGAATCTTCAGAGAATGAAGTGATCACCAGATAAGAGGACAAGTGATTTTAGCCAAATAATAACAACTGGTTATTTCATACCATTTTATTGTTTGCAAAATGCTTAATATCCATTATCACACACAAAGCTCACAATTCCCTAGAAATAGGAAAGTCAGAAGGAGGCATAGGTTTTAGAAGGAATGATGAATTCTGTATTAGATATGTTGAGGTGACTACAGAGCATCCATTTGGAGATGTCTAGTAAGTAACAGGTGATACAGAACTGGAATTCTAAACAGAGATGAAGAGATAAGGTCTAGATTTAAATATTTGGGAATCAGCTAGATAAAAATAACAAGGTAACCCCTAAGAACTAATGACATCACTAAAACACAGAGAAGGCACAGAGAGAAAGTGGATGGATGGAGGGATAGAGAAAGATTGAGAAGCAGAGACAGAGACAAAAAAGACAGAGATGAAGAGAAACTGAGAGGCAGAGACAGATAGAGAGACAGTCAGACAGAAACAGATACAAAAACAGAGATAAAAAATAAATTTTGGAAAGAGAGAAAAAGAATACCTAGAAGAGAGCCCTAGATTATGCCCACACAAGAGAATCAGAGGTGGATTGTATACTGGAGATAGAGATGAAGCACAAAAAAGGAAGAAATATATGGAAATCAAAGATGGTCATCAAATCTAAGACTTTTAACTTCAAGTACTAGACTCTTCCCATTATGCCATACTAACTTTCAAATATATGAAGCACTATCCCTAAATTCATAGGATTATGGGATTTAGTCTTTGAATAGGCCTAAGTGATCAGTTAGTCTAGACCTTTCATTTTATGAATAAGGAAAATGAGTTCTTTCAGCACTCCATAGTATTTGTTTTCTTTCCAATTTCAAAACAATGTAGATAATGACATGTTAAATATAGGGTTTTGTTCTTCATACATATTTAGAGTTTTTAAAAGCCCCATTTAAAAAAGTGTCAATAATTAAAAACAAAAGAAAACAAATAATTATTCTTTAGTCCTCAAGAAATAGTTTGCAATATCTGCAAAAGTTATGTTTTCAAAATTATAATTTCATATTCATTATTATTTTCTAGCTTCTTATTTTGTGAATAACTTGCACAATTGGGCCATCATTCTTTTAAAAACCAAAACAGGCATAGGAATTCTAGGGGGGAAATATCTTGGAGGTCAAATCAAAATCAGATGATATAAATTTAAATTATGTGAAGTGAATGGAGGAAAGAATAGGAAAAAATTAAATGAAGAATAAATATTGTCTGCCCTTGAAAATAATTGAGGCTAAAAAATGGAATATTATGGAATGAATTTTAAATCATTCAGAAACTACCGAATTGAATGACCACATCAATAACAGAAACATACAAGTTGAGAATAATCACAAGGTAACTCAAAGGGTATGTAATGCAACTCATAAAAAAGGAATCCCTTCTTAAAGGTCTTTGACTAGGAAAAAATGTTTGTGATTTCACATGAAACCTGGGATAAGTAGTCAGAAAGTATTCAGATAAAGGAAACTCTAAGTAGTGACCCTATGGAGGAAAAGGAAGAACAGAATCATCCAGCACAAGTCATAGGATTGTGAATCTAGAGCTGGAAGAGATTTCAGAGGTCATCTAGCCCAATCTTTATTATTTTATTTATAGGTAAACTGAGAACCAGGGAAATTAAATAATTTTCTCCTAGGTAGTCTTAGAGATACAATAGGTATCAAATGGGTGACTTGCTGAAGAAATATTCATTGAATTAGTCATGAAAAAATGTGTTGTACCACAATTTTTCTTCATTTCTCTCTCTCTTTTTAAAATAATAAATTGGTAACTGAACAAGGAAAAAACCCATAGAGGTCTCTAAGAGGAAATGAGGTAGGGGTGAATCTAAACTTTCTCTGTTTTGACTTTCAACAAGGTGTTAGTGTGTGTGAGGACACTTTTAGGAGGGAATTTCTCTACCCTCTCCACTGCTAAAGGCAATAGTAGCTACAAACATATGACAATAGGAACATGACATTCTCAGATAGCCTAATTCTATCACTACCATTTTTATGCTTTTTTTTCTTCCCTGGGTTCAGGCCAGCAACCAAGGGATTCTGAGAAATGAATGCTCCCAGTCCTGGAGATAATGAGAATTCAAGAGTTTCTGACTCAGGTGCTGACTGCTCAGTAGGAGGTTATTTCTACAACAGTACCACTTTTCAGAGGAGAAAATCACCACTTCCAGTTAATCCTGCAGCAAGAGGACTAAAAAAAAACATGGCCATGTCATATCCTGACTGGCCAGGAGAGTCAGACCTTGTGAGTTGTTTGGATAATGAAAATGACAGTGAAATTTGTATTCTGCCATCTCATCTACTTGTCTTTGCCACCAAAGAGATTGAGTATGGCAGGTAATTTTAAGTTGTTTAACTTGTTAATGTACACTTATGTGTTTTTTGTGTCCTAAATTTTTTCTCTGGTGGAAGAAATAAGCCAGCATACTTTATTTTAAATTCATATTCTATAATGAGTATTTATTTTTTATTTTTAAAGAATTATTATTTATTTTTATTTGAAAATGTTAATTATTAAACACACATTGGAGAAAGCATAAACATGAGCCTTTTCTAAGCTTTATTATTGACATTTCATTAAAATTATTTTTTGGTACCAGCAAAAACCAAACTATAAGAGTGTCCTGATTTATCCATTTTGGGGTTAGGCTACTGCAAAATGAACGAAGTTTGTATAAGTCCAGAGCTGAAGATTCTCATAGAACGGGTACCTACTTGGCCTATAGATATCATTTCTCCTTAAATTGTATTTGTATCCTACTTTAAATTCTATAAATGTTGCATCTACCTACACATATAAATGTTTGGAATGCAAAATCCATGAAAGCAAAAGTTATTTCAGATGAATAAGTATTTGCTAAAAATCTACTGTGTGCTAGCCATTGTGCAATGTACTGGATCATTTTTTTATTTTTATTTTTCTGCCTTCATTCCTTAGGTTTTTACTTGGTTGACTCCATAATAAAACAAATCTGTCTCCTCCTCAGGCCTTGGGCATTTTGGAAATCTAACTACACTACTACAGTTTCTGTGTGGGCAATATATCCCTCTTTTATTCTTTCAATGGCATTGACTTAGAGTTTAGGGGTGAAGGAAAATTAGTGTTGAATTATTTAATTTATTAGTAATATTTATATGGGAAATCATTTCATTTTCTCCAGTCTCTTCTGATCTTCTCCTGTCAGGATGAGACCAGGCCACTATCTAATCTAATCTATCTTTCAGCTTTTAACTCCTTTTCTTCTTTTGTTCAAAGCTTTTAACCTTTAAACAAAAACCACCTTCTCCAAGGAATTTGACAGTAAGGTGTGTTGGATTTTTCCTTATTTGGGGAAAGATCCACTTCTCCTGAAATGAAGCAATGACATAGGAATTGAGTTCTGGAAGTCCATGTTATCTTTTGAAATATTCACCAATAGAGACTGTAAGCAGAAGACTAAGGGACAAACTTTCAGATGAATCAGTAAGAGGATACAGCTTTCTATAAAAGTCAAAGTCAGGCTGGACTGTCTTTCACTTAAGGAGGAGACTGCCTCCTTACCAGATGTATGCCTCTTTTAATAAAGTGTTGTTCTTAGGGAAATAGCTTCTTATTCTTTAATGGTTAAAATCAGGGAGCAACAGAGTTATAATGCAATATGAATTAATAACAATGTTCCTTCCCCTGCTACAATCCAAGGTGATACTTGTGTATAATCACTGTTCAAATTATTTTCATATATGGTGTGTTTGTGCTATGTATTCTAAATCTAGGTTAATTGCTTCCACATGGATCTATCTAGCTATGACTCACAATGGTACATGAATAAGTGTATATAATCTCTTTCAATGATCCTTATGCAAGGGAAATCAATTCTTACCAAGAGGAAAAGCAGGAAGACCTGAGATTGGCCCCTCTCTCCTCCTAAGAGAAAGGGTACCAGGCTAGAATTATTTCTAACTTTTACACACCCCTAAATACTAGTAGTCTAGGGGAGATAATTTTTTGGTATAATTTGAGCTCTTGATTGATATATCTTAGTAAGTAACATGTTCCACATTATGTATCCAGTGTTTAACTCTCTTCTCACTAACTACTCTTTTCACAAAGAACACATCTAGGGAATAGCAAATAAATCCATTTATACCAGTCAATTGCCCATAGAAATCATATACATCCAATAGAAAACATATATACATATGGATATATGTTATACATATATGAATACAGTATAAATATGTGAATGTGAAATCCCCACCCTCTTCTTTTTCCAGTTATTTTTATTACTAGCATCAATCAATTTAATTAAAATCATAATTCTAGCATAGTTAAGTAATGTTAGTATAAGGCAAGTAACACTGATTAAATTAGTATTTTATCCAGCGAATATAGCCTTGAACTTGTTGTTCATGTACTTTAACCTTAAGCGTGTTGTTCAAACACCTTTAGTGTGTAGCTTGTTCTTTGAGCATCAAGCACACCCATGTATCTTTTCTTCACATCTTAATTTTTTCATTTTTGCTGATACTTAGAAGCCCTTGTTACTCAGACATGAGGAATGAGCACTATGACTTAATAAGCTTCTGAGTATATAAAGAGCAAGGAGTCTTTTGGGTATATAATGAGGCTACTCACAAGGTCTTGACCAGAGTCTGGTTTTATTGTGAGATTGGCCCTCTCTCAACAGACCTATTTCTTTTTGGCTTGGAGACTATGTTTCTTTTATTGGCATTTCTGCTGATCAATAATTTTCACCACATATGTACATGTAAGAATTGGCCAGACAGTATCTAGACTGATTGAATTTCCCTATTAGGAGCAAAGTATCTCTATTTAACCAAGAGATAAAGACCCATATTCTACCCAAAGGAAAATGCCTTGAAATCTCTAATTTAATAAGTTGGACTTTATCTCCACATGTAAGTTTTTCCCCCAGAATCTTTATTTTCTTTCAAAGATCTGAAGAGAAAATAGAAGCATGTTTTCTTTTTTGAAACTGGAAAGCAGAAGACCAAGACAATTTTTTTCTCACCAGTTATCCCTCAGTTCTGCCCTTCACACAAGTGCAGAAAATTCAGTAATTAATCTTCACCAAAGAGGAAATTTTTATGAAAACAGGTTTTGAGTTTTGTTTACATTCATAAATAGGTCAAATGATATAAGCATCCAACTAAAACTATCAGCAAAGTAGTATCTGTAATGCAAAGAAGATAGAAGCCTTCTCAATAAGCTTGTGCCTATTATCACCAATATTATTTAACATAGTATTAGAAATGCTAGCAAAAACAATAAGAAGAGAAAAAGAAATTGAAGGAATCAGAATGGACAAAGAGGATATAAAAACAATGAAAACTATCTCTGTTTGCTGATGACATGATGGTATATACAGAAGATCACAGAGAATTAACTAAAAAGTTAGTTGAAATCCTGGATATGTTTTAGCAAAGTATCTGTGTATAAAATAAATCCACATAAATAATAAACATTTTTATGTATTACTGGCAAAGTGGTACAAGAAGAGATAGAGAAACACCTTTTAAAATAACCATAGATAGGATAAAATTCCAGGGAATACACCTGTCAAAACAAACTCCAAAATTACATAAACATCGTGATGTAACATGTTTACACAAATAAAGTCAGATCTAAATAAATGAAGAGGTTTTTTTTTTTTCTGGAAAGATGGCAACTTAGATGGAGTGAATCTTAAAACCTAAATAAATGGAGAAATGTTAATTGTTCATAGATGGGCAGAGAGCCAATATAATTAAAATGACAATCTTACCTAAAGTAATGTACTTATTCAATGTCATCCCAATTAAATCACCAAAAAAAGATTTTTTTCAGTAAGAAAAAGTGATAAAATTATTTTGGATCAAGAACATCAAAAGAATTTCTGAAAAAATGTAAAGGAAGAAGGCCTAGCAGTATGAGATTTTAAATTGTATTATATATGCAAATATATATATATATATATATATATATATATAGAGAGAGAGAGAGAGAGAGTATTATAAATCAGTAATTACCTAGCATATCTGCTATTGGGTAAGAAATAGAAAGATAGGCTAGCAGAATAGAAAAGATGTGAAACAAATAACAGTAAAAGATTATATGGTAATTTGATAAAACCATATATCTGGAACTTTGAAATAATCACTGGAAAAATTGCTGGCATAACTGAAAAGTAGTTTGGCATAATCTAGGTATAGACCAATATCTTACAGCATTTACTAAGGTAAGATCAGAATGAATGCATAATCTAGACATAAAAGGATATATGCCAGGTAAATTAGAAGAACAGGGAACATACTACCTATCAGATTTATATATAGTAGAAAGATTTATGAAGTAACAGGAGATGGAGAGCATTGTGAAATGCTAAATGGGTAATTCCAAACATATTAAATTGAAAAGTTTTTGTACAAATAAAATTAATGCTGTCAAGGAAAGTTGGTGGGAAATTTCATAGACAGCTCTTCACATAGAGATGTCATATCAAAAATATATAGTGAACTTTGTCAAATTTATAAGAATAAGAGTTATCCCACAATTGACAAATGGGCAAAAGATATGAACAGATAATTTTCAATTGAAGAAATCAAAACCATAAATAGATATATGAAAAAATGCTTCAGATTGCTATTGATTAGAGAAATGCAAATCCAAACAATTCTGACATATCACTTCACCCCTACTAGATTGGCTAAAATGAGAAAAAGGCAAAGTGACAAATGTTGAAGGAGATGTAAAAAAAATGGAGACACTAATGCACTGTTGGTAGAGCTATGAAATGATCCTATCATTTTGGAAAGCAATTTGGAATTACAGCCAGAGAATTATAAAATTGTGTATACCCTTAGACCAGAAATAGCATAGCTAGGTCTGTTTCCCAAGGAGATCAGGGAAAAAGGAAAAGAATACATATGTTCCAAAATATTTAAAGAAGCTCTCTTTGTAGTGGGCAAAGAATTTGAAATGAAAGGGATGCCCATCAATCGTGGAATAGCTAAACATATTGTGGTACATGACTGTTAGGGAATAGTACTGCGTCATAAGAAATGATGAAAAAAAACAACAAACCTGGAAAGTATTGTACGAGATAATCAATGGAGAAATGAATAGAACCAGGAGAACATTATACACAGACACAGAATTAATACTAGAAGAATAAAACTGAGAATGTTACTTCCAGAAATGAACATAAACATAAAACATTAAAGACAATTTATATGAGTATATTGGCCTCCACGATGATATCATTTGTGATGCAGTGGGGAGGTGAGAGGTAGAGTAAAGAGGGGTTGGAACACTAGTAGACAGGATCTATCATGTAGATAAGAAGAAAAGTAAGTTAAACATATTGGACGTTGGTGAAAGTTTTAATGTTCATGTGCCCAAATTGCAACTGACTGTGAGCCACCCCATTACCTGAGTGAGAGAAGGGAGGAAGTGCTCACTTTGAGTGGCTGGACAGAGGGGCAGGGCATGCAAAAAATGTCCTCTGGCTCTGGGAAGATGGGAAATGAACAGCTACCCTCTTCCCTTCTTCTCACCATATTGATCAAAGCTGACATAGAAGATCTTTGATTTCATTTGTGCAATATCTTCTTTTTCTTTATATATGGAAATGTTTGGTTTGGATTTGTAAACATAACAGAATTTAAAAAAAAAGAAAACATCCAATTTGATTCTTCCAATTTAAAAAATGAAGAGACTGAGCCCTGGAGACAGTAGGTTATTTGATGAAAACTACACAGCAAATTAATGATTGGGCTTGGTCTAAAATCAGGAATTTTATAGCCTTGACTCAAATACTATGGAGCATTTCATGCTTGAAACCATAGATATATCATTTCCAATCTTGTCTTTGAAACTTACAAGTCAGAAGAGGTCCAGATTACCTTCTTTCTTTGAATGTCAGTTTTCTTACCTGTAAAATGGGGATAATAATATCTACAGTAGTAGCTACCTTGAAGGGTTGTTATGAAGTTCAAATGAATTAATAATATACAAAGTATTTTGTCAACTTTAAAGAGATTTCTAAATGGGGGTTGGCTCTAACCTACTGATTGCATTGGTGTAACTCTCAGGTTAGGAAATTATTATATCAATGCTCTGTACTAATGTTAGAAAGTTTCCTGGACGACTAAGGAATTTAGTAACTCATCTAGAGTCATTTAGCCAGTATATGTCAAAGACTAAGCCCTGGATATGAACTCAGGTTTTTCAGCCTTTAAGGTTGGCTCTCTACTACAGTGCCTGTCATTTATTATCTCTACACTACACACTTTCTCTAATTTATAAAAGCAAATAAGAGAACCAATAGAAATAAAGTTTTTAAAAATGACAAAATAAATAGTGCTAACTATACCTATAAGGTCATCATTTGCCACTAGAATAAACTAAGGAAAATATGCAATGATAATTTTCTAGTGAGTCCAAAAATAAACTTGTATCATAATATTGAGTACTGTAATCCTTTTTATCCTATTTGTTTGACTAGAATTTTCTAAGAAGCAGGAATGAAATAAAACAAAACAGAAATGAAGTGAGAAATAACATCAGCTAAAATTAAGAGACAAAATGAGGATAGAGTGGAGAAATATAGTTGTAATTTAATTGTAATTCAGATGAATGAGAAGAAAAAATATCTTTCTGTCAAGGTCATAAATTGAAGCTAAATACATGTTATGAAGAAGTGCGAAAGAAATGCTGGCACATTAAGGAAATTAACAAACAGTAAGGGAAATGTGTTCACATGCTAATTTTACTGTAATTCAAACTCAAAGTTCTAAAACTGCACATGCAAGTCAATGAGTATAGGAAGGCAATTTATGGATGATTACTACTTGGTTTGTAGTTGCTTGACTCCCTAGACAAAACCATATAGGACATTATGTAGATTGCCTGATTAGTTAAGGATCTCATTTATATAATCCCAACATTGTCTGATATGTATTTTTAAAATTTAATTTAAAATGAATGCAAAAATAGCCAGTAAGATGAAACATAAACCAACCAAATTACAGTTAAAAATTGCAGAACTTTGCTGACAGTGTACAAATGCACCCTCGTCTAACAGCATCCTTTTGTTATTTATGATCAGGACTAATTAAATGTTAAAAAAAAGAAAAGTCAGAGCAATTATAAATTTAGCTGAAGTAATCATTTTGCATGTGATTGTTGGACCACTGTTTTCCTCATTACCATAATCTCTTTCCACAGACAAAAAGAATCACTTCTAGTATTTTCTTACCCTTTCATCTACAATTTTGAATTCCTGCCTGCTTTCATTTATCCTTCCCTCTCTTCCTTCCTTCCTCTTACCCAATTTTCAAATGTTATAGTACATATTCATTTTGTTAATTGATTGATTAGATTAGATAGTTGTTGAGATTCCTTTCAGTTCTTTATATCATGGGATTCTTTTAATGTCTTCTACCATAATTTTATAAATTTAATGTCAGAAATAGTCCAATATACCAATATGCTGTGCAATTAAATTGGATTTACTGTCCCTATTCATTAATGTATATCACCTACAGCTACAATTTATTCCTTCTTTGTTGTAGTAATTTTATCATCTGCATTGGATTTGGGAACTCCTACCACCAGTTCAGATTATTTAGTAGATCAATTCTGGAGAATTGTCAATAGTAAAAGGAGAGATTGAGTGCCTTGCCCAGAATCACACAGCTAATAAGCATCAGTGGTGAGGCTTGAAACCTAATCTTCCTTTTTTTAAGGCACTCCACCCACCATGTATATACTAAAGGATGCTAATTGATACAATTATTTAATAGTAAGTTATCTAGTCAGAAAATCAGAGCAATGTATGTGTTGAAAACTGTAACTTAACTATTATTCTCAACAATAAGAATTTTTTAAGCATTTATTACACACCAGGCACTAAGTATATACTTAAGGTATGCTCCAATTTAGTTTCAGATTGGGCAAAAGAGACTTGCCATCATTTAAAAAAAGTAATAAGCATACTTTCAACAAAAGTGTCAGAGACTGGGAGAAGAGGGAAAGCTGCTGAGATCTTCAGCTCCCTTGCTTTCTATATGGTATACAAATTTCTAGAATAAGGAGGAAAGTAGAGATCAGACAACAGACAATTAGAAGACATGCTAGTACAGAACATCCCCTACTTCCCTCTCCATAACCAGGGAAAATACTATCATGGGAATAGCATGGAAGATACCCCTTTTATTGTTGAAAAAAAAAGTTTCTAAAAGTACAATTCAGAGAAACCACACTGAGAGTAAGCAAAAGAGCTTTGATTTTTTTTTATTCATGTTTTATTTTTCCCATAGAGGAAAATATAGTTAAATGTAAGGAACACTTAGTACTTCTAAGTCTTATCAGATGAAGAAGGAAATCTGAGGTCCGTGCTTTTTTCTCAGGAAAAGTATCATTGAAAAAAATATCAGTAATGCCCCAGAGGCAGGCACCAGTCATTTGGGGGATAAATTTAAGGACCTCTAAGAAATTAAGATAACTACCAGATCTTTAAGTAGGAAAGAAAGGATTTGCTTGGATAATACCTTAGATCAAAGTAAAGTGCAAATGATGTTAAAAAGAAATAGTGAAAAACTGTTAAATTAAGGATCTCTCAAAAGACTTTGTTTTAAGCTTATTTAAATTTTTACTTTAAATTTCTATCCCATTTATTCTAACCTATCAGTAGGAAACTTACTAATATTCTGTTGTTTTAATGGTTTACTTAGTTGAGAAATAATAAAATTGACCCATTTGATTAGATGCTTTTGGAACTTTATTAATAAATATCAAAATGATTATTTAACTCTAAATTAGAAAACTGTTGTTATAAATTGCAGAGTGGGGCATTTGACAACCTCAAACAATTTCAAAATCATAAAATTTTAGTACTAGAAGAGTGTTTAAATATAACTTAATGTAACTCCCTTAATTTACAGACAAAAACCCAAGACCTATAGATACAAAAAAAACCCCAAAACCAAACATTTAGTTAGTGGAAGATGTAGGAGTAGATACTACAAATCCTTACTTCAATGCTATTGACTTCTGTTTTTTGTTTTAATTAGAAGAGATCATATTCTCCTAGAGTGGAAAATGGAATTCACCACAGAATATCGTCATGGAAGAGGTGAAAATATAACTTAGAACCGAAGAATGGGGAACTAGAAAATTAAAGTAGAAGCAGCAAAAGTGTTAGAGCAAGGACAAGTGGAGTCTTTGGGGGCAGTGATTGTTGTAGTTTTAGTGTAATAGATGACATAGATGACTAACATAGGGAAATATTGGAAAATAAGATTGGGAAAGAGGAAAGAATCCAAATTTTGTAGAATATTGTAGGTTAACATTTGAATTTTATTCTACAAGGCAATGAGAAACAATTGAAAAGAGTGATGCTAATAGGATACTGAAGTAGTTCATTTACTTCCTGGAGGCAAGAAAAAAAATCTAGAGAATAATGTATGAGTCTCATACAGTTATGTTGCAACTGCCATGCTGAAAAACATAGAATGATAACTTTAAATGCAGTGACAAAGGATGTAGAAATGAAGTCAATCTAAAAATAACAAAAAAATAGCATATAAACACAAAATTTTGGAGAGGTAATGGATTTCAAAAAACATCTAGTCCAACTGATACAATTTTATAATTCACATCTCTAATATAATTAACAAATTTTTATCCATTCGTGAGACCTTGAGAAAGCTATTTAATCATATTTGACTTCTGTTTCCACATCTGTAAAATGAGAAAGTTGGATTATATGGTCTGTTATCATCCAAACGATGTGGTCAAAGAAGTGGCCTGAGTACTCCTAAAAGCTACCCAAATTAAATAAAAATGTAATTGGGAAACAATAAAATAAAGTAGGATATTCTATATATCAACATATGATTTTTAAAGTCAACATGCAATTGGCAAGGAACCTTATGTAAGATTTCGTGGCACTCATTTTTATTTTTCACATCATCGTCCCAGAACATTTTCCCTGTTGACAATTCCAATTGGTAGGAAGTTTTTCTTTTCTTCAAGGTAAGTCTGCCTTTTCACAACTTTCACCCATAGCTCTCACTTCTGTCCTCTAGGGTCAAACACAGCAAGTCTAATCCTCTCTCATGTGAATATTCTTCAAACACTTGAAATCATAAAAATGTGTATATTAACCATGAACTAATATGAGGTCATTTGCAGAGAGGACATAGATTCTGAATCCAGAAAGAAAAAATAATTAAAGGATAGGCTTGGTAATTATATAAGGTTAAGTTTGAAATGAATGTTAAGGAAGCTGATTTTGCTGCTGAGAAGAAGAATTAAACAGAGAAATAGTTTGGAAGCAGAGGATCAGAGAAGTCATTCAGAAGATCAACAAGTTTGGATGAGGTTTTGTTCCTTCTGAGGTCTGGATCCAAAGTGTTTAATAGCATTAACATTTGTTTAACACAGAAAATGCATTTATCAAGGAAATCTTATGGACAGTTCCAAAGACAGAAAGGGGGTACCTAAGTTTATAATTCCAGACTCGCTAGTTACTGTGACCACACGAGTTTTCTTTATTTCATATTCTACCAAGGCAGATTACTTTAAGTGTATACCTATTCTATCCCATACATTTTAAGCATATTTTATTTATGAATCACACCATATTTCATTATTTGTTTGTTTGCTTAAATATATGGATACCTATGATGTTATTTTTCTTTTACCTTATTATGTATGATTTAAAATCATTATCACTGTGGATGGATGATTTGTGTTAATGGAAATGTATGTGTGGGGGCTTGGGATCTAGAGTATTGAGTAAAGTGAATACATTCCACATAAGAGGATTACTCTGAGGACTCTGAAAGAATTGGAGTACAACATTATATTGGCCATCTTTAGAAACTTATCAGCATTCAAGAATTTTTGGATAGAGCAAGCCAGTTTCAAAAGTGTGAGGTATAAAGTATTACAATGTGAATGGACATGCCATGAATCTCTTATACCAAAATGGAATGATTTTCTTGGAAACATGGCATAATAGATATTCCCAACAAGGCAACTAACAGAACTGAAACTCATTGAAACCATAGCCTTTAATTAGTCTTAACATAAGCTGAGTTCACTAAAGAGTTTGAGTCTTCGTAGGGAGTCATTGATGTGGCAGAGAATCTGACTCATGATCATTCAGTCACAATTTAATGCTTCCTAAGTGGAAGGTGTTTTGAAGAGACTTTAACATTACAAAGATATAATCTCTCAGTGATAACTATATATAGGGAGGCATAACAGTCAGAATATAAATGAAAATAACTTCATAAGACACTTAGTCACAAGGATAGATACAGTTCTAAAAATAGCAAATATAATATACAATTATACATAGGAGAAATAGTGGTATATAATAAAGATCTGATCTCTTGAAGTTATTGACTCAAAGCCTGCCAATAACACAGAAAAGCTGTGAATATTTGGACATGTAACTAAACTTCTTTGTATTACCAGGAATTTCTTTATTACCATAAATGTGTCATTGTGGATCATAATCAAGCCTTGGATTCAGGAAAACCTAGGTTTAAATCCTGCTTCTGATATTCGCTAGTTGTACAACAGTGGGCAAATCCTTTCATATCTCTTTGCTTCAGTTTCTTCATCTGTAAAATCAAGCATGTGGTAGGTTTGATAGCTTCAAATGTCTCTTCCTAGGTTTTCTTTTCCTATGAGAAAACTTCTGTGTCTCTTTCTAGACTTCCTAAATCTGTAATCCTATGATAAGTTTCAAATGAGTTGTGGCCTACACCAATTGGAAGGAATTTCCATCCAGGGAGTGGTCTACAGAGATAAAATTTAAAAAGTGTAGGCAATTTTTTAAAGATATGTATTAATTATTTAGGGAATTTAAAGAGCTATTTCCAGATCTAGGTTGCATTTTATTGTATTGTTTCAGGAAATACTTTTGACCTAGTAAATTAGTAGTCAGAATAAATAATCATGGGAGGAGAGAAAAGGATAACATTCAGGTGTACTCAGGCCACCTGTTTGACCACATCAAGTTTGGGAGATAATGGGCCATATATTCTTACTTATGCCATCTATAAAATATTTTTTTAGAATCTGAGATTTCTATCCTATAAAGCTGAAGGACAGTTTATACAAGTGTAATGAATAGAAAATGATGAATGACAATGAAAAGAAAAAGGTAATATTATTTTCTAATAATACTAAGATTTTTTTATGCCACTGAAATGTTTATTAGGGGAGAAAAGCTGTGCCAGAAAGGATCATTTCTTGTAAACAGGAGAGCATTATTTTGGTAATTCTTTTTTATAGCTTACCTTAAAAAATAGACTAACACATTTTTGTCCTAAACATTAAGTTATAAACCAGGTGCACTATTGACTTTCAAGGCAGAATAGAATAACTATCCAAGCATTAAATACAATTGCACCCTCTGAATATAAAGACCAATTTGTCAGTCCTTACTCAGGCAAAACTATCTTTAGAATCAGTGGGAGTTCTGACTAAATAAGACTGAATTGGATTTAATAAACCCACAGCTGTGTCCATTTTTTTGTATTGCTTTTTATTGAAGCTTCATGTTACATTTTGTGTTTTTACTAATGGAAAACTAATGCTGTATAATACAAAAATAATGAATAATTAAACCAAAATGTGACTGATTTTTCAGGCTCCATTTTATAAAAATCATTTTGAAAGAAGATTCCTAGAATCATAAAGAATATGCATTAGAAATGGGGAGATTTTCCTAAATAATCTGATATTTTGAATCATTTTTAAATCCCGTTTTCCCATCTCCATTTCCCTCTTATTTGGACTTCTTGAATCTGATTAATAGTATCCTCTGAGTATATCACTTTAAGCAAAGTTATGATAGAGTCCAGAAGAATGGCAAGCTAAATTTAGGAAACCTGACAGTAGCCCCAAGCCAAGAAGTAGGAGATCATCTCTTCTTTTCTATACCCTCCATTTTTTTTCAAAGGTAGTATAAAAGGGAAAGCCTTAACAAAACATGACTGCTTCCTATGGCTATGAAGTTCTAACAGGAAGGCAATTTTCACATTAACTGTGAATTCCTCTTTCTCAGAAACATCTGATAACAGCTGTTTTAAATTAAGTAGTAGTGAAAGTCAAAGTAGATAGCTCTTTTTAAAAATTATGATGATAAAAAGGGCCATCTCACCAATCATGACAATATTTCTATGAATATTTGTGGCTTGAAATAGATTTTAGTCCTGAATGGTACAAAGAACCATGCTGGCTTCTTTACAATCATGAGAAACAGAGCAGTTACTGTTGTGCATGTAGATTTGTGAGCATGATTAAGGAATTACTTATGATGCAGCCACAAGTAAGTGTTTCTTGATTTTTTCTTTCCTTTTTTATAGGAAAGATTAAGAAAAATTATAAGGAGAAAAATTATTCTCAACGATTAATTTTAGTGCAAGGAAGGCATTAGACTACAAAATAGGTAAGTTTTGAATGGCCACTTATAATTTATACATTAAAATTTGGTGTAGCTCAAAAGATTCAAAAGTATCACATGCAGCACATTTCTTTCTAAAACTCTTAAATCTTTGTCCAAGAGCATAAAATATGGCATGATATATAACAAGGTATCTCTTTTTTCCATTTTATTTAAAGTTAGGAACAGAAGACCATGCAAGAAATCAAAAGGCTTCTGAACTCAGGTCTGATGATGTTTCCTCTTCCTCCCAACCCCTTTAATAGATTTGTGTTATTACCTTTAGGTTACCTGTTACCTCTAAGCTGAAATTTAAAAAAAAATCCTCTCTTTAGTTCTTTATAACCTATCCACACCCTCATACCTTTCAAGTCTTCTTACTCCTCTCCTATTATTCTGCCATCTAGTTACACTTACCTTGCCATTCATTCCTCAAACCCAGCATTCCATCTAAGAGATCTGGGCATCTTTGCTGGTTGTCTCCCATGTCTGCAACCCTCTCCCTCTTCATTTGTGCTTCCTGCCCACCTAGCTTCTGTGAAGTTCAATCTAAAGATCTACCTCCTACTAGAAGCTATACCAGGTCCTCCTTAATCTCAATGCTTTCCCTCTGGGATTATATTCAATTTATCTCATAAAATGAGTTTGTGTGTTTTGAATTTTATTTCTCACATAAGATTATGAATTTATTAAGAGCAGAGGAAGTTTATTTTATTTTTTTTACTTTCTTCATAACCCTACTGCTTATAAAAATGCTTGGCACATAATAGGTCTCTAATAAATGATTGATGCCTTGATTTGTTTATTTTATTGAAGTAGCCCTTTATTTGAATTCATGTCCTTTTAAAAATCACAGAATTTTAGGGAGGTTTTAATGTCCCATGGGCATGACTGACTCAGCAATTAAAATAATCAGATCTGTCTCCCACATCTATTTATATGCCTGAAATTCTTCCAATAGCATAAGGTTAATGAAAACCTTGCTGGGGATGTGTTTTTGTTTTTCTGTTTTTCAATTCATGCTCATGTTCTTAGGTGTGATTTCTTTTTTCCTCTTCTTTTCATCCATATGACAAGTTTTCAATGCCAGGAACATAGTAGTTAAGATTAGTCTTTCTTCAAGGTGATTATTAATCTGGTTCCTCCTACAAAGGAGTTCCTGAGCTGCTGTATGTTTTCTTCTATGTATTATGACAAGACACGGACATGTTAAATGAAATGCTAAGTAACTGGCACAATTTTGAGAGTTCTGAAGTTTAATGTAATAGGAAACACACTCTAACTGCTGCATTCAGTTTTCTTTTATATTCCCATTTTCTGGGCATGCAAAAATACTCACTGTGAAAATCTGAATTTGTTGACAAGAAAATCTTTGATTAAATCAATATAGCAGTGTGTGAGATGGATATAACAGTATAGCAGAAGGACATTCCATATGTACATGGAATTGTAGAAATCATATCATCTTTTTTGAGGCATCTATGATTATGATGAAAAAATAAACCAGGAAAACTGAGAAGCAGTAGTTTAATTCTTCTAAGTAGTGGTTAACTCTAGCCAGGGCAAAGACCGTTAATAACTGTTTTTCATAATTATCCATTTTAGACTTTACAAATATGATTAAAATCATTTGAGAGCTTTAAAACTATCAAGTCCAATCTCCTTACTTTATAGGCACCGAGAGATGAAATTATTTGTCCAGTGTCAGATAGGTAATAAGCAGCAGAGGAAGAATTTGAAAACAGGTCTTCCTAAGTCCAAATCCAATGCTCTATCTACTCTATCTCCTACCATGGTTTATCAAGGACAAAATTAACTTCATCTACCGGTTAGTTTCCTGCTCAATTCAATTCCCTCTCAAGTCAATTCTTACTAATTATAATTTTGGTTTGCTAACCTGTTCACCTTAAACTTCTGTTCATATCTTCCATACCTTGTGTGGCATAATTTTAAAAAATAGAATAAGTAACAGGACATTGTTATTAAGAATTGGCTAAAAAGATAGAAAAGAGTCACAGTATTAAGATATTGAGCCTCAGTTCCTTAGGTGTTACTGAATTTGGTCCAATTCAAATAATTGCTCTAGCAACTGCTTGACAATATAGGAACTTCCCTTTTAATGACACTTTAGTACTTGGTTTGAATATAAATAAAACAGCCATGAAATGGTTAACAATCATATTCTCCATAACATGTAAGAAACTAATGGAGAATGAATCATCCATAGAAGGTTAACTGTAAAGAAACAACTTTGGCTTCTACATAGTATGTATTCAACGAGGCTTGGTTGATTACAGTCCTCTTCTCTCCTATCAACCAGGACCCTCCATTCAGTGTAAATTACTCTCATTTAGAACTATATTTACTGAAAGCTTATCTAATTTTCATTTCTTTATAAATGGATCTGAAATTAACTTCAGCCACTATGTTAAGTTGCCAGTTACCCTTCCTTAGTGAATGGATTCCTTAAGATGAAAACACAGTTAAAATGATTATTTTTAAAGTGTGCTTACCATTGGATTTTAATGAGGTTTCAGTTTAACAGAGAACTACCATTTCATTCCAAATGATTTCCTATACAAATTGGCTGTTTTCCCATATGATTTATTCAAAATTTGGAATAATTCTCTCCAGAAACCTTTGGAGTTATGAATTTATAAAAAGGAAATATGAATCAATGTTTATATAATCTTAAGGTAATAAGCTTATGATTAAATATATGTATATTTAATGACAATGGTTTTCCGAAATATTAATCATGTGTCCCAAATTCTATGAAAACTGATTATTTTCTAACATTTTATCCCATATAGTTAGCAAAACAAATTAATTAAAACAGGGAGCTACTAGATGGCTTGCTTCTTCTTTCTTCTTGTTACTCGTAGCCTAACTAAAGTCCTCCCCCACAGCCTATTCTTTACTCCCATCTCTACCTTTCCTCATAGAATGATCTATCTGCATAGTACTGGGATTATGGATGACCAAGATCTCTTCCTTAAGGGATGGCATCCATCCCAGAGTTTCAAATTCTATAGGGTCTTATTTCCAAGTGTTTCTTTCTTGTATACCCTCAATTGAGTGTGTACAAGAAAGTTGATTTAAGGGATAATTTTGTATTGTTTGCCCCAGACATATTTTGTGATGTAATTCTATTTACAGATCTAGATCCTTGAGGCCCCAAGATGAAGTACAAGATTCCATATATGATAATGGAAATGTGTATTTAGGTCAACTAACTTAATATCCAGTGTTTTTTTAACTGGATGTTGCTGCTTCTCTCACGGATTTGGGAGTTATCTACAGAGAGATGATAGTTGAAGCCAAAGTAGATTGAGATTTCCAAGAAGGGAATTGTAGAGTGGAGAATGTAGGTTAATATGGTTCCAAATTTAGTGTTCTGTGCCAAGTGATGCTTAAGAATTCCTCTTCATTAACAGAGAGGCAGTGAAATGAAATTCATTTGAAAGAGTAATAAAGTTAGAGTACCTAAGACTTCCTCACTTAAAGAATTTGGGTGAATCATTTAACCTTGATAAGCACTGGTTTCTTCTTTTATAAAGGCAGGATAAAGTCAATACTACCTCATATAGAAATTTAAGCAAAGATCTTTTAAAAACTATAAAATGCTATTTAAATGTGAGATATGAGAAGTAGGTACTCCATAAACATATTTGAATTAAACTATCATAAATAAAAATTGTTCGAATAAGAACTAGGATTAATGAGTTTGCTTTATAGAATATTCACTACCAATAATTTATAAATACAAATTTAATAAATATGTTATCATTATTTAATAATTAATCATTTGTTGCTATTGATAGATTTAACAATTTAATATAGAAAAATTAATACTAATAAATATAAGGGGAGAATTATTTTTCTCCTCTTTATTTTTTTAATTTTTTAATTTTGAATATTTTCCCATAGTTACATGTTTCATTTCTTTCCCTCTCTCCCAAGCCCTCCTACCCCCCTTAGCCAATGCACAACTCCACTGGATTTTAAACGTATCATTGATTAAGACCTAATTCCATATTATTGATAGTTGGACTAGAGTTATTGTTTAGTGTCTACATCCCCAATAGTATCCCCATCAGCCCATGTGTTCAAGCAGTTGTTTTTCTTCTGTGTTTCTCCTCCCACAGTTCTTCCTCTGAATATGGCTAGTTTTCTTTCTCATAAGTCCCTCAGCCTTGCTCTGGATTCTTGCATTGCTGCTAGTAGAGAAGTCCATTATGTTTGATTGTATCACAGTGTATCAGTCTCTGTACAATTTGTTTTCCTGGATCTGCTCCTTTCACTCTGCATCAATTCCTAGAGGTCATTCCAGTTCACATGGAATTCCTCCAATTCTTTATTCCTTTGAGCACAATAGTATTCCATCACCAGCAGATACCACAATTTGTTCAGCCGTTCCCCAGTCAAAGGACATTCTCTCATTTTCCAATTTTTTGCCACCACAAAAAGCACGGCTATAAATATTTTTGTACAAGTCTTTTTCCTTATTATCTCTTTGGGGTATAAACCAAGCAGTGCTATGGCTGAAGGGGAGGATTCTTAACATGTAAAAGTATCCAAAAATAGCATGGACTGCCTCAAGAGATAGTGACTTTTCCATCACTGGAGTTGGGTTAGTAGAGGTTAGTAGACCATTTGTTTAGTATGTTGTAAAGAAGATTCCTCTAAAGGAATGAGCTGATTTGAATGGCTTTTGATATTCCTTCTAATTATGAGATCCTGTGAATCTAACCATTTACTAAATAGGTTCTTTGGTGGATTTATGATTTTGCCAATGCACCTTCTCTTGCTAATGATATTCTGCACGACTCCTCTTTGCCTTCTAATCTTACAGGACTCTTTCCTCTGTTTTTTGATATATACTTTCAAAAATATACACAATTTAATAGAGGGCTTCCTCATTTCCTTTTAATATATTGTGGATATCATTAAAGCATTTGGGCTATCTCTCTATTATCCCCATTCTGACTACATGACCAGCTAACTTTGACCTCCATACTTTCTCCCATTCCAATTCTCATGCATAAGGCACCATGTTGTATGTTAGAGATAACATACTATGGCTCTATGTATTGGGCCTTGAAGAGTCATCATTATATATATTATGTGAATCTTAAAACGGGTATTAATGAAATAGCATTTAACAACACCAAAAACATTTGATTTCTTTGAAAGTACAGTGCCCATTCTTATATGTGATTAGGCTCAATATCCTTCTACTAGTGAATCATTGGCCCAATCTATTGTCTTTGTACAATGTTTGTCTTAATATACAAATTAATGGACCAATTCAGTGCAATACCAATTAAGTGAATGTAAATACTTTGGACAATATGCTTTTTCATTGAATTTATTTTTCAGCTGTTAATAGAACAACTTTTTACTTGAAAACTGAATTTCTTGGAAGTTATTTTTTTAACATTTCAAGTGAAATAAATATGTCATATGCAAATATAAATATTTTAAGTATTTTTATTCATCTGGGATTCTGCTGTTGTGAAGATTTTATGCATCTCTCATAAAAGAGGTTAAAAAGTGATTATAAAAGGTAGAGGATGACTTGGTGGTATATTTGTGTTAAATAATGTATTAAGTATTCTAGGAGTCACCATTTTAAGAGGTAATCTAATGGGACTTTTATAGATTTACTATTAGCCCTCATAAAATTAAGGAACTTGAAACTAAATCCCAGGGTGACATATTAGGAAATGTAATAGCTACAATATCATATTTGGCTTTAAATATTGAAATGCATTTTTGTTAAATTGAGCTTTATTTTTTACCTATAATAAAGTGGATAAATTGTCTTTGAATTTTTCATCTTGAAGAAAAATACTACAAAAGTGACGTTTTTAGGTCAGTTTTTTATCTTTATACACAAAATTGCCACATCACTGTCCAAAGAGGTAAGAAATTCATTGCAGTGTCTAAGAATACATATTTTATTTAATATTTTATATTCCTAGGTAACATAAGAATCCTTTGTTATTTTAATAGACTTGTTTTATTATCAACAAGATAACTGCTTTATTTAAAGTATGTCAAAAGGAACAGAACATGTTCAGAGATGTGACCTTTTGAAAGATAGCTAAATAAGATTTTCAGATTGCTTTTAGTATTAGAGAGTTTTGAAATACTGAGAACTTCAAGTCTATGCATGCTTAATGGTGAGAAACTGATGTTTCTATGAAATAAAAATGGACTTTCCTTATATGAATTTTTACTACCAACTATATTCAAAACTCTCATAAAACCATAATTTAAGCATTTTCCATTCCTAGGAAAAGAAGTGAGATAATGTGCTGAAGAAGAAAGATGAGGCAAGAACCTTAGAATCAGGGAATCTTTTATTTAAATCCTGCCTCAGACACATAGTAGGGACTCTGTTTAGCATTGTTGGAGAGGTCTAGGGAGTGCTAAGGATTCCTGGAATGGAGAAAACTGGCCTATCAAAACCTGGGAAACTTTCAGGGATGAAGTCTGATTTTCTGGTGAGATGATTGCATAAGGGAAGAGAGCTAGACAGGGCTGGAGATGTTTTAGAAAATTGTCTAGTCCAACCAACTCATTTGATAAATGAGGAAACTAAGCTCCAGAAAAACCAATTAACTTCCCCAAGGTCATGAAGCTGGTAGATACCAGTACCTGAATTTGAAACCAAGTCCTTTGATTATAAATACAAATCCCTCTCTTTGGTACCTATTTTGTCAAAAACAGAACTTTCTTATTCACATTAAAGATTTGAGTGGTAAAGCTCTAGGTAAAAGCACATTTTACTGACCACATGCACTTTCAAATATGCAATCCACTTTTCTGAAGACACAGGATGTCCCGATGGTACAGTAGATACAGCACTGATTCTGGATTTAAGAAAACCTGAGTTCAGTTCCATTTTCAGACATTAAACTAGTTGTGTAACACTGGGTAAGTCACTGATAATGTGTCCCTCATGTATAAAATTGGGATAATAATAGCACCTACTTCTTAGTGTTGTTGTGAGAATTAAATGAAATAATTGTAAAGCACTTAGCGCAATACCTGGCACGTAGTAAGCACTATATAAATGTTAGTTATTATTACTCAGTATTATTAATGTTCTGATTTAATAATTAAAAGAGCAGATCTAAATTAAATGCTTCAAAATATTAATCAATATTCAGTTTAAGGTGTGTGATAAGGAATTTAGGGAAAGAAAGTCAGATTTGCAAAGTAGGGGAATGGAATTGGATACACTTACACAATCGGGGTTTAAAATTCTGGAAGGAGTCTGAAAATTCTAAGGCCAGCTTGGGCAGTTGGTTGGAGGCTTGAGGACTGAAGCCAATTCTGAGACCCAGCTCTGAGCTCCTGGTGATCTCTTATCTCCCCCAAAATCATTTCTGCTTCACTTCTGTCATCATCAGAAAGCTGCTACCTAATTCATCTCTACTACTGCATATGAAGAGATAACCTTAGAAAAGAAGAAGTTTGAACTGCTTAAGGGGGCTTCTGAGAGGTTTTCCTCTCAGAGGTAAACCAAATCACTTCAACTCCAGGTTCCTGAGCTACAAGTTTAATGCTAACTGACTCTAAATCCTGTGTGGATTTTAGTTAGGGTTGAACAGTTAGCAAGGGGATCCACAGATAGAGTAGAAGAGAGTAGGCTTGGCTTGGCCAGGCAAAGAAGAGTCTTCACTGAGAAGACAGAAGGGGATATCAAGGTAGACATCTTTAGCAATAGGGATTCCTCCTCAACCCACCTACCTAATACCCTTCTCTGATATCTTCCTGAATAAACCTCTCTTATTCTAACACACAGTCAGATCTATCTGTATTGGCCTAGGGCTGAGAGGAGCACCATCTTTGCTCTCAGTCATTGGGGAGAATAGCCCTGTCTGGCAAGATCTGCCAAATCCTTGCCATCCATTACAACCATCATTACAGGGTCTCTCTCCCACTTAAAAGGTAACATATTTCTTTGTCTCCTCTTGTGAAAGATTTATAAAAGAACATTGAAAAAAAAGTGAAACTGGGTAAGTAAATATAGATGGGTTACAATTGGCCTCTTTTGATAGAATACACCCTTTGAGGAAGAGGCAGATTCCATGAAACATGTGTATAGCACTGTGCAAGGGCTCTCGAGAAAATACAATGTTAACGCAGATTGAAGTATGCCATTTTTCACTTTATTTCCTTCAAGAGTTCTTTTCTTATGTGAGAAGCATTTATCTTTTTTTCATAACATGATGAATATAGAAATATATATTGTATGATAGCATATATATAATCTATATCATATTATCTGCTATATCAAGGAAGGGCAAGAAGAGGTAGGGAAAGAGTAAACGTGTATTGAAAAATGTCAGAAAATGATCATTAAAATTACCTTTATATGTATAATCTTAAAATTAAAAGTGAAAATAAACAAAAAAATACAGTAAGTTATGTCCCTATTCTTATTAGGCTCACAGTTCTATACATTTAACTACAATATAGTACCAAAGTAATTATCAAATAATATTAAAATCTATTGAAAATATGAATAATTAAATTAATGTGGATAAATTTCCTTATTTTGTTATGGAATGCTGCTCATATTACATTTTATAAGATTTCCTTCATTGTTGGAGATTAAATGCTCAATGTTCTATGCCTCCAACAAGGATGGAATTGGTGAGATCTTGAAGAGGAGAGATCTTATTTTCTTTGTTCCAGTTTGTTCTCAGGAAAAGGTCCAAGAAGGGAACAAAAAATTCTTGGAAGAAAGTAAGATGGAGAGGAGCTAGAACCTCTTGCATGTCCTTACTTTCACAAATCTTTCACTCTTTTCAGAGACCTCTTCTTAAAAAAGTGGAAACTCACTTTTTTGTAGGAGCTGGAACCCAGAAAATGAAGATCTATGTTTTCCCAAGCTCTTGCAAACCTCCCTCCCCCTTGCAGGCATGGAGCATTGAGTAATCGATATCCACTAGGTAAATAGAACTTGAGCAAATTACAGTTTTTAAAAGTAGAAACACCAAAAAGTGGAAATATTATTAATAATATAATATAATATCACAATAATTATAGTAATAATAACAACAACAAAACAATAATAGTTTTGCAAGGTATTTTAGAAATATTTTTGAATTTTATCTTCATAATAATTGTGCTATTATTATTCCCATTCAGAAGATGTGAAAATTGAGATAAAGAAAGTTAAGACATCCTGGGTCACACAGCTAGAAAGTATCTGAAAT
Organism: Gracilinanus agilis; assembly: GCF_016433145.1. Lineage (NCBI taxonomy): Eukaryota > Metazoa > Chordata > Mammalia > Didelphimorphia > Didelphidae > Gracilinanus > Gracilinanus agilis. The sequence goes on from NC_058130.1 coordinate 657,815,734, forward strand.
CAAATTTTTGTTAATGTTTCTAACTACTCATTCCAGGCCAATAAATATTCTATTATCCAAATTCTCAGATACATGGAATATGATCCTGGACCAGAGAAAAGCCAAAAAAAAAGTCTTATACAAAATGTTGTGTAAGCCTTATATTTATAACTCAACAATTTTTCTGGCATGAACCACTCAGAATTACATACCAAAAATATTACCACTTAAAATATTCTTGGGTATACTACTCTATCATTTTCAAGAAATATGAAAATTCCCAGAAATATAAACTGAAAGCCACTATTCTGTACTGTAGTTAAATGTAGAAATGTGCTTAAAGGCTTCTTTTCCATTTTTCCCTGGGTTCCATTGACTAAAAGTCTATGGAAGTAATATTGGACGTTGCATTTACCGGGAGTAGCCACATGAGGGCTTTGCTGAGGATGGGGACTTTGATGAACTGTCCCACCTTTTCCCCATGTATTTTCTAATACTTATTATCTATCATCCTAATGCTCCTAATAATTTTTGATGTTTCTAATGCTCCTAATAATTCATTCCGAATATCCATCTCTGATTCAATCCTTCTCCTAAGACTTATCTCTTGTGATTAGTAACTAAAACACTTTGGAGTTGACAATTGCCATAAGAATCAAATCATTAAAAAAATGTTATTTTCATTTATAGTTTCACACATATCCAGAACCCCTTAAAACCCTCAGTATAACACAGGATATTTTGGATCATCTCTGTTAGTCTCTAGGATAAAATTAAAAGAACTGTAGTTTGGAACTCAGGAGACTTGTCTTCTAGTGTTGGCTCTAATTCTTTGATTTTATGCACAGCCTTTGCTTTGTTTGGTCTCAATTTCCTCTTCTTTACAATGAATAGGTAGGTGGTTAAGTGATCTGTAAACTATCTTTTACTAATATTTCATGATTTCATAAGAATTCTATGATTCTAATGCTATAGTTTAATTTTTTCCAGTCATGGTCAACTCTTCATAACCCCATTTGAGGTTTCCTTGGCAAAGATACTGGAGTGGTCTGCCATTTTCTTCTCTAGCTCATTTTACAGCTAAGGAACAGAGGCAAACAGAGTTAAATGACTCATCCAAGTCCCACGGCTAGTAAATGTCTGAATCCAGATTTGAACTCAAAAAAAGGAAAAAGTCTTCTGCCCCAAGGCCTGGCACTCTATCAACTGTGTAATTCAGGTGCTCCTTCTAATGATGACTGTAGGAATTCTAAAATTCACTATAAAAAATCTAGCAGGAAAAAAGGTCCTTGAGGGCAGAGATTATTGTCTGGAACATAACAGACATTTCCTAAATGCTATTTTAAATTAACCAATCATTGTCATTATCTCCTTATAATCTTTGCTCCTCGATTTGCCTAAAGCTGGTCTAGTATTTAGTGCCATGCATAATTTCCATATGTGTGTATGTGTGATTTTAATCACATTTATATCAAAATTTTGGAAAAAAAATTTTACTATCTCCTCCATTTTGGCTAGCTCTTGAGGATTATACACAATTTCCATGTATTTGAATGAAAATAATTATATGTAATATATTTTACCTCATGTTTAAAAATATTGCTATAATTTTCCTAATCTTTTCATTCCCAATGTTTGGAATACATTCCAATGCACTTACATAAAACAGTCAACTTTAGAGTAACAGAATCTACATGAAAATATCTTCATTTTTTTCCTTAGAGATGAGTACAAGTTTATGTAATCATGTGAAAAGATAGTATTCTGAAATAGCATTTTAAAATCTGTCCTGCCCTGTAACTCTTCCCATTGTTTTATGGCAGAAAAAAATATTCTTTGACTTTGAATGCTTTGAAAAAGAGAAACAATTTAAAGCAAATGCAGTTTTTAAGAGTCATCCAAAAACCATGCTAGAAACTCCAGATGTGCTTTCAGCACTGGATCTATAACTATCTTTTTATTTTTTTGTCCCTAACACTGAAGTTTATTGTTTCTGTTGCCAATTTCAAACTCCCACATTCTTCAGATAAAGAATGATTGAGTCATGTTCTTTTGACTCTCTAATTTGTTGAAAAGAGCTCCTCTAGCCAAGTAGGACATAGTTAGGACTAAATTTTATATTACTTTTTTTAAGACAAACTTCATACATTTAGTAATTAGGGTGTGTACCATAGTCAAGAATGATGGTTCAAATCACAGGTTTGAATTTTACTCTTTTTCCTTAGCTCCCAAACATTTTTAATCCTGAAAAAATACTATCATATACACTTATTCTGGAAAATATAAAAGAAATACTCTGATCTTTTATTAATATGCTATTAATATAATAAATAATATTTATTAATATTCATGAGAGTTTAACCAACTAACATTTAAAATAATAAAACTAGCAAAAATGTATGTTTTGAGGTTCATATTTCATATTTTTCGTATACAATGACAATCCTATGAAGGAGGTGTTATTGCCCAGGTTTTGAAACTGCAACTCAGAATTGTAAAAAAAAAAAACATGTCAAAGATCATATAGCTACTCATTGCCAGAGACAGAATTTGAACTTGTCTTCTTGACTAGTTCTTTCCAGTCCCATGTTGCTTTGGTTTATCTTTAAGAGACCTGTATGAAGAAAATTGTTCTTTGAATGTCATCATCATCAAGGATGGTATTTTTGTGTTCTTCTCAAAGATAATCAAGAGGCAAGGCTAAATCCTTGAGGAGGTAAAATTGGTCAGAAAGAGCAATGTTGAATAACCTAGTCAGACTGAGAAAACAGGTATGGAATGAATAAATAAAGAGATATATTAAAATAGGCTAGAAAGGTTTTAGCTTTATTGATACCCATATAAAAAACTATATTAAATATGATAAATCTTTAGATGAGAATACGAGAGCATATCTATGGCTCAGCGTTCCATAAAAATGGGGCAATATTAAATAGTAGAGGAAATAAATGAGTCCTAGGACTGCTTCAATTACTAGGTATTATGCAGTAAGCAGGAGGTTGAAAGAGTGGTGAGTTATTTTCATTCTCTCTTGGTAGCTTAGAAAAGACTATTCATGTCTATTCAATGTAGTCCCTGAAGCAAGTTTATGTAGTTTATTAGAGATCATACAATAGCAAAACAACATTTTTATTTACTACTGGCTATTGATGCTTGAAGGATCAATAATATGAAAAACTAGCAGTTTTTGAGTTCCAGTTGTAGCGTAAATAAAAGACTCTTCCAGACCCTTGGGGAAAGAACTTAAACTTTTCACCATAAGCTTTTAAAGAGAAACCTTTAATAAGTGTAGTCTTCAAAAATTGTTCCAATAAATGAAGCTTCTTAAAAACCATGACATAAAAATACATTATATGATTCTTAACAATCATAAGGGGATAAAATAAATATCAGAAAATACAATTTTAAATAGTCAGAAAAATCAATTATTCAAAAAATTAAAACTCATAGTGAAATTTCATCTTCATTTAAAATATTATTCCCATCATTAAATAGATGTGTTTAAAACATCTGAACAAGTTTCCCCCCTTATATTTATATGCATCCCTAAAAGTTCTTTTTAATTTCTATGGAAGTGGCTAAGTAAAAGGGAAAAAAAATAACAATTAAATCTAAAATCACAGGATTTGGCAGCACCTCAGTGATCTTCTGATTTAATTCATCAATAAAATGAAATTCCTACTATAAAATATAAATAGTCCTATATCCTCCATTTTAAGACTTCAATGAGAAAGCAACTCTCCATTTCTTGAGACTATATATTCTACTTTTAAAATGCTAAAATTATTAGGTAGATTCTTAAAAACTTGATATTTTTCAGATGATATACTATTTATTTTTATCTATGTTCTGCTTGTGAACTTAACATTCATCCTTAGTATATTGGCTCATCTTTCAAGGAAATCATTTTTAAACTTCTCATGTTAATTATCTCTTTAAGATTCATGTTATGTGAAAATATGATAAATATGCTATTTATGCCTTCATCCAAGTCACTGATTAAATATGAAAAGGCACAAGACCAACGACAGTTTCTTATGGTTGCTCTCCTAGTGATCTTGTTCTGAGTTGGCATGAGCCTATTAATGACTATTCTATAAGGCAGTCAAGGGTAAATCAAATGAAGCTCAGGCTGCATTAAGAACATAGAGTTTGGTTGGGGCAAATAGGGGGGCTCTGTGGATAGAGAGCCAGTCTTGGAGACTAGAGGTAGTTGGTTCAAATTTGACCTCAGGCACTTCCTAGTTGTGTGACCATAGGTGTGTCACTTAACCCAGTTGCCTTAGCCTTTACCATTCTTATGCTTTGGAACTAATATTTGGTATTGATTTTAAGAAGGAAGATAAGGATTTAAAAAAAAAGAATCATAGAGTTTGAGTTGGAAGCAGATAAAGCAAACAAGGTTATTCAGAATATACTCAAGTCAGAAACATAACCTAAATGAGTCCTTTTTTGATTTGCATTTCTCTAATTATTAGAGATTTGGAACACTTTCTCATGTGCTTATTGATACTTTTGATTTCTTTACCTGAAAATTGCCTATTCATGTCTCTTGCCCATTTATCAATTGGGGAATGGCTTGATTTTTTATACAATTGCTTTAACTCCTTGTATATTTGAGTAATTAGACCCCTGTCAGAGTTTTTCGTTATAAAGATTTTTTCCCAATTTGTTGTTTCCCTTCTGATTTTGACTACATTGTTTTTGTTTGTACAAAAACTTTTTAGTTTAATATAATCAAAACCATTTAATTTACATTTTGTGATTTTCTCTAACTCTTGCTTGGTTTTAAAGTCTATAAATGAGTCCTTTTTTAGTGGAAAGTGTAATCAGATATTTTGCCAGATTGGGGCCTTCTAGAGGCAGCCCCCTCTTTTCCAAACCATTAATCAGAGGGTTACTGGAGCACTAGTACTAAATCAGGGCAGTTATGGAAGAGATACAGATAATTGATTATAAGTGGGGCAAAGCTTGGGTGTTGATATGTTAATGTAGCAATTCAGAGGTGTCAGGGAAGGTTCTCAATAACTAGGAGCCAGACTCATTCCTTCTGGGCAGGGTGCTCCAAAGCAGACGGGATAATGGTTAGTACAACCTATAAAATCTAGAATAGTTATATACATATGTATGTATATGCATATATATGTATATATATATTTAAAGAGAGAGAGAGTGTGTGAGTGTGTGAGTATGTGTATATATATATATATATATATA
>NC_058130.1:657825852-657871420 GCF_016433145.1 Gracilinanus agilis
GAGAGGAGAGGAGAGGAGAGGAGAGGAGAGGAGAGGAGAGGAGAGAACAAAACAGAACAGAACATTGGAGGGAAAAGTGAAATGAGATGGGGAGGAGAGGAGGTAAAGTAGGAGATGGGGAGAACAAAGAGGCAATAATGTAGAGAGAAGTCTAGAGGGGGAAAAAAGGAATGAGGAGGAGAAGGGGAAATAATAGCATAGAGAGAAAGTGGGGTAGGAATCTCAAACCTCTGCTTATAAACCTGCCTATTCTGAAGTTTTATTTCCATAAGAAATTACTTCCCCAGGGGCAGCTGGGTGGCTCAGTGGATTGAGAGCCAGGCCTAGAGATGGGAGGTCCTAGGTTCAAATATGACCTCAGACACTTCCCAGCTGTGTGACCCTGGGCAAGTTACCTAACCCCCATTGCCTAGTCCTTACGACTTTTCTGCCTTAGAACCAATGCATAGTATTGATTCTAAAATGGAAGGTAAGGATTAAAAAATTTTTTTAAAGAAATGACTTCCTCTTTCAATCTGATTGACAAGAAGCCAGCATCTCAGTTCTCTCCAGTCACAGACAAAAGCTATCTTCAACCACAAATCTCTTTTCTCCTAATAAATAGAGAAATGAGACAATCCTCCAAGGGGGTAAAACCAAAGCAAAACAAAACCTTAATCTTCAAGTTATACTGAACTCATATTGATTCTGAAGATCATATTTTATTATATATAATTGTATAAATGCTTCAAGGATCAAATGTGAGCATCAATGCTATCATAGCTCCTCTGCAGCTCTACACTTCCTTGAGAATTGTGGTACATTTTAGAAAATCATCATCCTAAAGCCAATCATATTCTGAGTCTCTCCATATGTTGCTCTGATAGCCTACAGACAAAAGGCATAGGACCCAGAAGAACTTGGGCTTTGTGTGTGTGTATGAAAGTTAAATGAGGCAGATAAATAATTCAGCAGATAGAGAGCTAAACCTGGAGTCGGGAAGACCTGAGTTCAAATCTAGTCTCAAACACTTGCTAGCTGTATGACCCTGGGCAAGTCACTTAACTTCATCCATTGGAGAAGGAAATGGCAAGCCATTCCAATATCTTTGCCAAAAACAATCCATGGGGTCATGAAGAGTTGTATGTGACTGAAAAACACCACCACAATTATAACAGGTATTATTTATCCAGTGCCTTAAATCTTGCAAATGGGACATATATATCCCATTTGCTCCTCATAGTTTCATAGTCACCCTGTGAAATAGCAGCTATTTTTACAAGTTTGGAAACTGAAACTAATAGGGACTAAGTGACTTGCTCACAATCACACAAATAGACTGTCTGAAAAGGAATTTGAGTTCTAGTTCTTATCTTCCAAATTCCAAGTCAGCCCACAGAAGGGCTGCAATATGCCAGGATGTCTTTGTTTATCTACTGCATGTCACCTTATGGTTTAGAGGCACAATTATAAATACTATTCATTGCATGCAGAGTGATTTGTGTACCTAAAAGCATCTAAGTGGCACAATGGATAGAGAGCAAGAAGACTTCAGTTCGTATCTATTCTCAGATTCTTACTCTGTATAAGTTGCTTAGCCTCCATCTGACTCATTTACTCATTTGTAAATTGCCCATAATAACAGCACCTAAAACTGAGGGTTGTTTTGAGTATAAAATGAGATAGTATTTATAAAGTGTTTTGCAAACCTCAAAATCCTATAGAAATACTTACTACTGTTTTTTTTTCTACTTTTTTCTCTTTTCTTTTTTAATTAATTTTACTTTTTCCAGATTATATGTATATATAATTTTTTAATATTGGTTTTCTAATATTTTGCAATCCATATTCTCCCTCACTTTCCCATCCCTCCCCCTTCCCCAAGAAGGCAGGAAATATAATATTGATTACACATATATTATTATATAATTCATATTCCCATGCTGCTCATGTTGTGAAAGAAGATAAATATTGCTTACACTAGAGAAAAATTAATAGGGGAAATAAAGTAAAAAATACTATGTTACAATTTGCATTCATACTCCTCTGTCAGTGGATATCCTTTTTTTTTTTTTTTTTGGTCATGAGTTTCTTGGTGCTGTCCTGAATCCTTGCTTTGCTTAGTTGTTATACACAGTTGATTGTCATTCATTATTGTTGTTACTGTGTTCTCCTGCTTCTGCTCACTTCATTTTGCATCACTTCATATAAATATTTATAGGGGGGTTTTGTGATCAGTTTATTTGTTATTCCTTATGGCACAATAATATCCACTATAAGGATTATAAGCAACTTGTTCAGCCATTCCCCAATTGATGGACATTCTTTCAATTTCCAGTTTGCCATCACAAAAAGAATTGCTAGAAATATTTTTTGTACAGGTGGGTTCTTTTTGCCTATCTTTAATCTCATTGGGATACAGACCTCATAGTGGTATTGCTAGACCAAAGGGTATGCCCAGTTTGATGACCCTTTGGAAACGGTTCTTGATTGCTCTCCAGAGTGGTTGCATTGGTTTGGTTCATAGCTCAATCAGCAATTTGCTTGCTAATATTATTAAAATATTATTTAGTAAGTGGTAAGTTGAACTCTCTTACAAAGCAGAATCCTTTTGGAAAGCAAATAATGACCTCCTGATTAATCAGTTTTGCAAATTCAGATGTTGTATCTAGGCTTATGTCAACATGAGAAGCATCTATTAAGGGAACTATAATTTAGACACAATGTGTTCATACCCAAATGAGATATTATAGCTCCTCAGGCTACTCTACTCCAATTACTTGTATGTTAAGCAAAACCCCGAAGAGCTTGTGTTACAAATTTAGAAGTTACATTCTACTTTTAATTCAGTTTCTGTTCTGTGTGCAGTAGACAAAAAATAGATATGATCAATTAAGCAAATAGTCCAACCTTTATTTGCAATGGCAAATATATCCTCACAGATTCAAAATTTTTAAAAAAGGATTTGAACAAAATTGACTCCGTGGAGTATATATCCTGCCTTTCTCAAGAATACAATGAATCTATTACAAGAGAATCATTTAGCTAAATATATGTACTAGGGTTTGCCTTTTCTAACAATTCCAATTTGTTTAAAACTCACCATTGAAAGAGTCCTTTCCCTATCAAAATAATTTTCTATTTTGCCCTATAGAATGATGTTCATTAACCACTTGAAAAAGATATTGGAAATTGTCAATCTATAATAATGATTTTTTAGCTTTATTTGTTTTATTTATCCTTCATCATACATTCTGGATTTAAAATTTTCAACAGTTAGAACTATTCAGAATTTGTAGACTTCCTTCAAAAAAAAAAAGAGCTTCTCCTCATTGAAGGATTTCTAGTGAAGGCATGATGATTACCATTGAGGTATTTTGGAGAGGAATTCTCTGAGAATTTGGTGAAGGAGTTATACAGTTTTAGTCTACAGAAGAAAAGACTTGAAAGTTACCTTCAGATATAAAAAAGGTTGTCACATGAAAGAGTGATTAAATTACTCTGCTAATCCTTAGAGGGCTGAATTGAGAACATTAGGAGAATATGGCAAAGAGGTAACTTAAGGTTTGATTTTTAGGGAACTTTTTCCTTAGAATTAGAATTATCCAACAGTAGTATGGATATTTCTGAAAAGTGGTGTGTTATCCCTAACTTGAAATCATCATGTCCTTGCTTATTTGATTTACCACTTGAATATTTTGTAAATGGGATACTTCTTAGGTATAATTTGGAAAAAAGCCTCTTCTAATTCTGAAAATCTATGATCCTATGAAATAATATAGAAAGTAAAATTTCTCTGATTGCTAAAATAGGAATATATTTTTGAATTTTCCCATGTATAGGTCTCTTGTGGCATCAGGACTTTGCATGATCTGGTCTTGGACTCTGCTCAAATTTTGGCATTGCTCCATTTTTATGAAGCAAATAAAATAAATCTTCTTATGTTCTTAAGCTTGTAAATACTTAGAAAAAATTAAAGTTTGAAAAGGTGCAGAATTTTGCCTGAATTAATACAAAACCTTAATTTTCAGAAGCCTAAGAAAATAGTAAAAAAGAAACACCATGAGATACTCATCAGGAGATATTGCAGAATGGATTCATTCATGCAAGCAAGGTATTGAATTAATCATACCTAGAATTTTATGTAATACTTTAAGTTATTAAAATAATTCTATAAATAATATTTCATTTGGTGCTCATATCAGCCCTGGAAGATATGTACTATTATTATCCCCATATTTAGTTCAGTGGTTTTCAGTCATGTCCAAATCTTTGTGGCCCCATTTGGGGCTTTCTTGGCAAAGATGCTACAGTGCTTTGCCGTTATTTTAAACCAGCTTATTTTACAGATAAGGAAATTGAGGCAAAAAGACTTCTCCAGGATCACATAGCCAATAAGTATTTGAGGCTGGATTTGAATTCAAATTCAAATGGACCTCAAGGATTCTACAGTTCTCTGAAACTAAATACTCTTTTGCATTATAATTTCGACTTCTGTGCATTTGTTAGAGAGATTAGAATTATATTTTCCTGGACAAAATGTCTTATAATTAATCTTGAAGAAAAGAAGAATGGTTTTTAAGTGGACAGACAACATGAAGAAAAACATGTAGGTAGAAGTAGGATAAAGAAATCAAATAGAGTGACAGTAGGTTTTGTTTAAGTGTGTAAAAGATAGGAAGTGAAATAGTAAGGGAAATGTAAAAGAAAAAGACAAAATGGATATATATCTTAAAATCGGACTTGCAAAAACATATATTGACCTACTATAATCTTATTTAAGAAAATTGACATGAGCTTGGTGCTAAAACGTCCTTCCCAATGAACATTTTCACCTTTTTCTATCTCTCCTTATAACACCAATTTGAGAGAATAAGGGTATTTGCTATAGAATAAAACAGGGTTCCTCTAGGATCACAGATTTCAATGAAAAGTAGTAATATAGGAGACTAATAGGCTAGGTTCCCTGGATATCTCTTGCTCTATTGTCAGTTAACCTTTCTTGTGTTCTTATAGACCTTGATTAACTAAGCCAGGGCCGATTTCATGGTTACAATAAAATTAGGAGTAGGATTTTGAATTTGATTGTGAAAGGCACTGGAGGGTGAGAGAGTTCTGTAAAAGGAAATAACATTAAAAGTGATAGGTATAAAGCATGATTTGCTGATCACAAACTATTATATAACTGCACAAGGACCACTGCAGAAATTCACATGGGATAGCCATTAATACTAGATAAACTGGTTAATATCAGTTGGCTGAACAGATGGAAGTCAATAAACATTTTAATTTGAAAATTACAAGGGAAAAAATCACATTAAAGCAGATCATAAAGTGATTACTTATATTGGAAAGGATCAGATGGAAGCTTGTATCATTTTAATACTGAATGGGTTATAGAATAGAGAACTTTAAAATTGTGTCAGCATTATTCTGCATCTTTATTCCCTACTCCATTATCTCATGGTTGTATGGAGATGGTCCTGATTGCAGGTTATGAAAGAGGAATAATAATTCTTATAGATCATGTGAAGCTAAAAGGTCTTTGAATATAATCCCAAAGATGGAATAGCCTACAAAGAACAGCCTAATTTAAATGAGAATGACTCATCAGCATGACCAACTAGTAACTATTTTTTTTTAGTATGTTTAGGGAAGGATAACAGTCACCCATGAAAGTATCTACTGAATGTGGAGTGGCTGTCATGTGTCAGTGTTAAAATCCCACATTGACAAAATCAGATCTTTCAAAGTATTGAAATGAGAAGACTTAGAGTCTAAATAATAGTCACTGAATGTCACATTTTTCTATATGAGGTGAAACATCCAAATAATTCACTAAAAAATTCACTTTCTTCCTGTTATTTTGCTATGTTATATACACACAGCTCTTACTTCAGGAATCTAAGATTGCATCACTTACACAAAATCACTGGCTTATTCTTACCGGAAAAGGTTTTGGAAATCCTTTTTTCCATCACTTTTTCAATACTTAAAAGAGGAATAGGGCCACTCATATTAAAATTATTCTATTACAAAATGTATAAAATAGTAAATAATATATTGACAGGGCTATTGACCTCCAATTTACCTGAGGCAAAATAACTGAATTATTTTCTGATATAATCTTATTCTATTAAAGGTTTTAGAGTTTTACATAAAAAATTCCAACTTTTTTTTCTAAATATCTTCACGTAAGTTGACATTTCTGCAAAGTACAAAACACTCATATGCAATTAAATTATTGCCCTGGAGTCATTCAAAGTTTCCAATTTTACACTCCTTATTTTTAATGTCTTACATGCAAGAAATATTTTAGCTAGAAGTTAACAAGAGCCAGAAAGAGTAATGGTCCTGCATAGGACACTATGTTAGTTTAAGATTTAATTATCTATACTACAATTGCTTTTTTGAGATTTCTACTAACTTTTATTGAAAATATGTGATAAACACTTCAGTTGTCCAAAGTTTCTAATGATAGAGGCTACAAAAGATTCAAAATGAAATAACTTATTGTTCAGTTGTATCTGATTCTTCATAATTTCACTTGGGATTTTCTTGGCAAGAACATCAGAATGGGTTGCCATTTCCTTCTCCATCTAATTTTGCATATAGGAAACTGAGGGAAATAGGGTTAAGTAGCTTGCCCAAATTCACATAGTGAGTGTCTGAGGCTGGATTTTAACCCAGGTAGATACCTGGTCAGTACCGATACCTGTATTATCATTTCTGTTTGATACACATTTTTAATTCATTAAGGACTATGACTTGAAAATATTACAACAGTACTAGAAAAATACTATATTACTTCCTGACTCCTGACCTGGTACTCTATCCACTGTACACATAACTAGACTACAAATTCCCTTTCCCAAGATTTAGCATCTCCATCATTTAAGGGGGGAAAATCGAGTTAGAATTTGGCACGCAGATTAACAGCCTGGATGCAAATTTGTTTACACAAAATATTTAAATCAGTTCAGCTGTTTTGATTTAGAGATCAGTCAGAAACCTTAAACTCTCAGGATTTCTCAATAAAAAATCTATTTAGACATTCTCTAGTCAAAGGAAGAAAGTGATGAGTACAAAATAACTACTTTGGCACATTGAAATGTTATTATAAAAAATGTTTGGACTTCGTAGTTTAGTTATTTCAAGCTAACTGCTAATAAAGTCAGGATGTATGCTGTCAAGTGTATTGCCCTGTTCAATGACCACATGATGCATTTCTACATATGATTTGCTGCTATCACAAATGTACATCATTAGCCACAAAGGAATGCTAGAGAACATGTGTAACAAAGCAAATTTTTCACTAAAAAAGAAACATAGAAACCTTGGTAACAACTTATAGAATCATAGTTCTATGTGAAAACCCATTTTAGGCATTTTAAAGAAAAAATCCTGACCCTACACTCCTCCAGGAAACCAAGATCCATCTTTTCAATACCAGTATTTTCCCCCATGTTTTTTATGACTTGGAAGCAAGGACACTATCTTCAATGAGATTAATCCTTACTTGTGTGACAGGAGTAGAACAAGCTCCAACACATTACAAAGAAGGAATAGACAAGTAGGGGTAAGTGTGCCAAGGGCACTTTCAGGGGCATATATGCTAAGGAAAATAAAAATAAAAATAATAAAGATGTGTTTATTGTGTAGCTAATATAATTTTGATGCTTTATAAATGAAATACACCAGAATGATGGGAGGGCCCAAACTGTGGGATTTATGAATAGATATGGGTAAGTGAGATAATACACAGTGAATAGAATGCCAGAGTTGAAGTCAGGAAGATCTGAGTTCAAATCCGACTTCAAACACTTATTAGCTGGGTGAACCTAGGAAAGTTATTTAACTTGATTGTTTTCCTCTTCTACAAAGTGAACTAGAGGAGAAAATGTCAAAACACTGAATTATACTTGCTAAAAAAATTCCAAATGAGTTTATAAAGAATTCAATACATCTAATTGACCAAAAAATGTATTTAATCTTATAGCATGGGCAGGCATAGGTGGATTGTGATCTGAATTATGGGAGGGAAACCTCACACCAATCTTAGATCCCTCAAAGTAGGTAGGTCCAGAAAAATGTCATTTCTAAAAGTTGGCTGTTACATAAAGTGATGATAATTTCAAATAATATCCTACTACTCAATTATCCATCTAAGTGAAACAGCTATTCTAATCTTCCTGTCTATGCTAATCAGATCAAAAGTAATTCTAATTGAATGTGTCTTGCAAATGATATGTAGTTTTGTATCACTGACTCAGATGACCTTTCTTAAGTGTTTTACCTCATAATCTGAATTAGACATAAATAAAATATAATATAAAATCATATCATAGCACAAATGGAACAATTCAAAACATTTTTCTCCAAATTTTCCAAGTCAGGTAACATTAAATGGTAAAAAAATAAAATAAAATAAAATATCTCCATAATTGGCTTTAGGGAATCTTCTGTAATGAGAATGCCAACCAGTAAACATACTAAGGACTAATAATGATGTGTAGAAATTCATGTAAAGAAGTAAAATAAGGCAAATGAAAAATCCCTAATGAAAAGAATTGTGTACAAAATGGCAGAAAGGTTTGAATATCTTTTTTAAAAATATCATTTAAAGGGATTCAGAGAACAGTTGGCTCCTTGTTTGGGGGGGAACATTAAAAATAGAGTATTCTACAAATAGGGAAAAAAGACAAACATAACAAAACCATCCCTCAAGAGTAAATTGGCAGTGCTGAAGGAAATTTCTGTCCTCCACAAAATATCATTCTCATGCCTTTTCAGGCTATGGAAGTGGCCCTCTCTTCTTGAAGAATATACCCACAAGTTCTGGTAGGACCTACCAAACTGGAAAGGCTTTATGTGGTAATGTTCTTATTTCTAAAGATCAACAGATATAAAGACAATGAAGCTAATCACTGTTTGAATAAAACAATAACAACAAAAATGCAAAAAGGTCATAAGTCCTGGGTGTTTCCCTTCTGCTTCTACAAAGACTGTGGTAGGATAGAGGAAAAGGAGAAAAGCTGATGAGAAACACAAAGATTTTTGTCTTTCTGTAACATTTAGATTAGATGTTGCTACTGTAGTTATCAGATGTCTATCCGGTGACCAAAGCATTGACATCCCACTGAGGAACCAAGTCATGCCAATTTTCATATGCTTGATGTGAGTGAAATCAATGGGAAAAAATTATAGTTTTGGCTAAATGGAAGGATGGCTCACAGGCTCTCCTCAGTGAAGTAAAAAAGGTAATGAATAGGTTTGATTTTATCATGCCCCAAAAGATAACAACAAACATCATTTCATGACACATATGGACAATTGATACTGCAATACTTGTGGTTGGCCACTATTTACACAAACACAAATAAAAACAAGCAAAAATATCATAAAATTAATTTGTAGCTTATATATCAATATCTGCTTCAGGTAGTGAGTTAATAGAAAAGATTCTCAGTGGATTTATTGAAGATGCTGTTGTTTGACACTTTGTGACGCCATTTGATGTTATCTTGACAAGGGTACTGGAGTGGGTTACCATTTCCTTCTACAACTCATTTACAGATGAGGACTTAAGTTAAACAGGACAGGGATAAGGGACTTGCCCAGAGTCACATAGTAAGTTTCTGAGGCCAGATTTGAACTCAGGAAGATTGTTTTTTCTGACTCCAGGCTTGGTAATCTACTGTGTACCTCAATGGGAAAGGTATAAAGATGGCCACTTTTTTATATTGCATGCCTAATTGTGTATCAGACTCTAAAATAAAAAGACATTCCTTAGCCTTTTGCTTTTGTTGTTGTTGCTGCCGTGTGAACACAAACACATTTTGAACACTATTACAAATGGACAGTTATTTGGGCCCAGAATTAAATAAAAAGTAAAGAACAATTTGGATTGCCTTTGGAGAAGAGCAGAGTTCCTTAGAAAACCACTAATTTTCACATAAAGTGAGCACTATCTTTTTAATAATAGTATTCTTCTAGTGCTATTGTGTGCTTGCTAGTCATAGTTTCCAAAGAATTAAAAGAGTATCCAACAGAAAGAGAGGTAAGCAGTGGGTGTGAACAGATTCAAAGAAGAAATGGCTTAAAGTTCATCATCAGGGAAATTTAGCAAATTAAATTGGGATTATCATATGGTAAGAAGAGGGATACCCAGTGGATATCTGGTGTATGTTACTTGTCTTCTCATAAAGTCGGTGAGAGGAGAAAAGGAATGCACCCAGGCTGTTGGATGGAACCTTTGTATGAACTTCTGGGAAGACACAGACAAGAGGCACATAGTACAGTCAGACAGGGATGGTGTGTTATTTACATGGATAGAGAAAACAGCCATAATAGACCAAATACAGTTACTGAGTATTTGAATCTTTCTAAAATGTTTATTAAAATGCTGAAATATGTATCTGTAGAAATGATTTTGGAACCTTATCTTTATTATGGACTTAAGTTGCCTTGGTCAAGTCTAATCCAAAACATGAGAACAATGTTTGACTTCTTCTACATTTTATGATTAAGTGACATAAAAGAAAGTAATTCATAAGGGGAGTATTTCAGTCTTAAAGTGTTATAGTATAGCATTTGTACTCTACATGAAATTATATTTGGGACATTGAAAAATTTGCTTGCATAGTTACTTTGGAATTAAAAAGAAAGTTTCTGTAAAATATGTTCACAGAAACAAGAGTGCCTATAATGCTGGTAAAAACAAATGTGACTTTCCATTGGCAGAGATTCTGTAAATAGGAAGCTTAGAAAGGCTAACTGTAATAAATAGCTTGATATTAAAATGAATTTGCTCACCTTTTTCATGGAGATGTGGTGGCTATTTTTAGGACATGCAGGAATAATGTGATTTCCCCCCTTTTTAAATAGCCAAGTTTTTATATAACTGCTGCTTTATTTTTACAATTAACTTCTTAGGTTAGAGGGTAGAGTTTCCTTTCAATTATTTTTAAAACATTTCTACCTCTTTAAACCTGATATTTGTCCCATTCCCCCATGATCATAATTTTTCCCCAAATCACTATTATGAAATCTATTCAATTCAACAAATATAATTCAACACCCACCACATACTTCCCACACTTTTAATTATTGTGGGCATATGTATACAAAAAGATAGAAAGCTATGGTATAATGGCAATACCTAACCAAAGAATTTTGAGAAAGTGGAACTGTGTTTGAGCTCTAATTGTGATGCTGAATGACCTTGGTTAAGTTACAAATGTATTTGAGGTTCAGTTTCCTTATCTACAAAATTTTTATTTAACAAAATAATAATCTTGTACCTATCATGCAAGTTTGCATGACTAGGGCCAAAGTTTAACACTGAGCCTTAATCAAGTTGTTAAATGCTTACTTTAGTTATAGAAGGGTTGATAAAATTTCTTTCAATACACAAAGCACAGTTCTTTGGTGTCATGATATTCCCGAGTTGTTTATCACTAGAGGACAAATGCAATATTATACACAAAGTACTTTGTGAATTCACTTAAATGATATATAAATATGAAAAGTCTTATTTTTGTAAGAGAGATCTAGGTCTTTCTCTCCAGGAAATTATAGAAAGAGTAGAAATGAAATAAATTACAACAGAATAATAAGTTAAAAAAGCAGAGCATGTGTCTAGGTCAAATTACTTGGCTGTGTCACTGACTAACTTTATGACTGGTTGAGTCATCTTCTTTGGTCATTATTTTATCTTTAAAGTAAAGCCTTGGGACTAAATTATTTTTAAGATATATTGATTAATTTAAAATTATGATAATTATTTATTAAAAATAACTTTAAGCAAGTACCATAGCCTGTTGTTTAAATATTACATATTTTGGGGTGTTAGTAAGGGGAAAATGTGTAATTTTGTGAAATCTGTGTTACCTCCAGCTATCAAAGTAGCCAATATGGAGGAGGAAGAACTATGAAAGTGGGTAGAATCTGAATAAAATGAGAGAAGAATCAACATACAGTGTAAACAAGGGTATAAAAATAGGAATTCATGTGTTGTATTAGGGACAAAAATGAGTCTCAACAGGCAGTATTACAGTCCCGTATGTCCCTAACTTTGGAGAAGTCACAACTTCAAAAAGTTTCCTTTTAAACCCGGCCTCAGCCACTTCCCAGCTGTGTGACCCTGGGCAAGTCACTTGACCCCCATTGCCCACCCTTACCAATCTTCCACCTATGAGACAATACACTGAAGTACAAGGGTTTTTTTAAAAAAAAAGTTTCCTTTTCCTCATTCATTAATTAAAAGAGATAGAGTAAAGGGTTTCTTAGACTTTTTCTAGTTCCAAAACTACATGATGAAACAAACTGGATCCTCCACTTATCTTGAGTAATAGGGTAACCACTGAGTATGGTATTCATTAAAAAATGTAAATAGCCAAATAGCTCCACAAGCAACTATGAAGGGTTGGGGTATTTTCAGTATACAGGATGAAAGAATAGTGAATGAGAAATTAGAGACACAACTTTCTCATTTCTTCTATGAGCTAGATATGGAACTTTGAACAGGTCACTCACTTCATCTCTGCAAGTCTTTTAAATTATGCTCTAGAACAAGCTATTTTACTTATATATCTTAATGAATATAAAATAATTAAAATAGATAAGAAAGACTACTTGGTTGTTTAAGCATTTAAACCTATGCATTTATTCTGATTGCTGTTAAAGCAGACCAATCAAGAAAGCTTGGGGTCAAATCCTACCATATCAGCTTCATATGCCTAAGAAAGGCATATAACTTTTCAGTGCTCCAAGCAAATCTCTAAGAATGTATATTATAGAACAGCTATAAATCTGAATTGGTTAAGAGAAAGATTTATCCCCCCAATGTTTTTTATTTCATTAATAAAATCATAGTTCCATACCTAATATGTATATGTATTCATTCATTTACTTTCATATATACATATGCAAAAATGAATGGAAGTGAAAAACATTTATTAACTATTCACTATTTGCTAAGACCTATGCTAAATACTGGTAATATAAATATATATGTATGTAGCAATCCAGGTATACATTAATTGTGATATTATTTTAAGAAGTATTCAAAAACTTAACTCTTATACTGCTAATGATTGATCTCTGCAATCCTGAGTCAAATTGAATGTTGACCTTGCCAAATCCATAGCCCTTCCCTAAGCCCACACCCCAGAAGAGTGTCAGTTATCTGGGTCTCCTTACTTTTCCTTCTATGATCAATTAACATAGGTATCAAACATCAGTAGATGCCTTAGGCCATATCAGATCTGGATCCTGATTTTAGCTCTACCTATTGTTTCAGGTTTTGACAGTTTGCATTTTATGATGATTACCTCATAATGTTAATGTATCAGGCCACCAGCCTCTCCCCTTCCCCCTATACTGTTGTAACCCCAATAAAAGTGACAAGACATCAGTTGGCAAGAGAGCTCTTGACCATCAGAGCTCCTAACCATGAAGCTCTTGACCATCAGAGCTTACTCGCTGTCTGTCTACCTTATGCCAAAACTTTCTGTGTCTGCGTGTCTTTATTCTTGCCTTATATTCTCTTTCCATTAATCCTTAACCCGTAACCCATTTTCACTCAGTCCTTGGTTCCCCTTTCTGAGTGTCCAACCCACTAGGAATCTTCGTGGAGTCGGTGGACGGCTTCAATGTAGGTGTGTAGAGAAAGTGAGAAACATATATAGATTTATATGTGTGAATTAATTTTGTATTTGTATGTGAGAGGGAGAAGCATTTATTAAGCACCTAATATGTGCCTGCCTCTGTTTTAAGTATCTAACAAATTATATATATATATGAGTATATATATATAAATGTATGTATATATGTTTATATAATTTATGCTTCTATTGCATTTTCATTAATTGGATTCTTCACTGAAATCCTACTTCCTTTTTACTTCATAGTGTCAAAATGATTGTAGGTTCAAAACATCCATCCTAATGGCAGGTCATTCTTAAGTGGAAAAGGCTTTGAGCAGGGATTATGTATCTGTTGGTTGCATAGTAACTCAGTTCATTTTAGAATTTCATTATTACAAGGCTGACCCACAGGTGAGGAATTGTTTACAGACCCATCAGTTCATTAAGACTTTCTACCTAAACAAAAATTCAATTCACTTTAATTCAACAATCATTTATCATCAACTAGACATCAATTAGAAGCCAGGAATTGTGTTGATGCTAGAAATACAAAGATAACAATGAAATTAATTCTCTCCACTAAGTACTTATAAGCTATAAAAGAGACATAATAATGAAATGAATGCCTTAAGAATGATTTCAAAATCCTATCAGTTTTATTAGTCTAGTTGTTACAACAGAATGCAACAAGGTCTTTTACAATTCATTCAAATATGAATACTATTTAAGGTCACTAACCCTAGGTATGTTATAGCCTGTACCCTTGTTGGCTACTCATGGCTTTAGAAGGTCTATAAGTGGTTCATCCAGTTCTGGTTCAAAAAAAAAAAAAACCCAAAACAATGAATATTGGACTTTGAGTAAAAAAAGAACTGTATTAATGAACTTTTTTGAAGATTTACCATATAGGTGACTGTGAGCAAGTCATGTTTTAAATCTGAGCCTCAGTTTTTCATATATGTCAATTGGTGATATTTATAATGTGATAGCTCTATTACAGGATGATTGAAGAATCATGAAACTGTGAAATGATCACTGGATTTGGTGGGAGATGCCCTGAGTTCAAATTAGAGTCTTGTCATTTATTCTCTATGTAACTTTGGGCTATTCATTTAAACCTCTGGAGATGTGTTTCTTCATCTGTAAAAAGTAGTGTTTTTTTTTAAATTCCTTCAAGTTTATTAAATATGAAGTGAGATAATGCATTAAAAGTGATTTACAAATCTTAAGGGTACATGTGAATTTTAACTGTCATTATCTTCTAGGACTGCTTCCCAAACTAAATTGATGTCCTTCTAAATTTAATAGTCTTTCAAATTCATTTGCCTAGAGTTCCTCTGGACTTCTGGAGCAAATTAAATAAGGATTGAATTCAAGATTTGGGACAAGTAAATATAAACTGTGCCAGATGCTCGAGTTTTGGCCTTGTTTATACTCTGAGATGTATTGGTCTGATGTCAAAGGGCTATTAGGATGTATTACTTAGCTGTCAGTTTTCTGAATCTGAAGAAGCAAAAGTCCATGTGGGCCTGCT
The DNA here is from genome assembly GCF_016433145.1 of Gracilinanus agilis. NCBI lineage: Eukaryota > Metazoa > Chordata > Mammalia > Didelphimorphia > Didelphidae > Gracilinanus > Gracilinanus agilis. Next base: position 657,841,015 of record NC_058130.1, read on the forward strand.
AGCATGTTAGGAATGATACCTGGGCTGATTTTCCTTAGAGTATAAAATTTGGCAGCATATCAAGAAATCAACAGAATGTTATCTAATTCTTTGCATGTCCTGGATCACTTCTTAGTATTTCCTATTTAAAACTCATCTCTTTCTGGAAATCTGAAGACCTTTTTCATGAAGTGCCTAAGAATTCCAAAGTAGGCTCAAACTGATAATCATGTTTTCTTAATATCCATAATATGTTTACACTATTTTATTCCAAAATATACTTTATGGTCTTCCCTGTAATTTGAGGGTATGTCAAATATCAATAGATAACATTTTGTTTTCTTGGGCTGTCTGATTTTATGTTTTGCATGGATCTGTTTTTTCTACTTGTTACTTTCTACAATTTAGAACTATGGTCCCCCAAATTCACTCAACTGTACATATGCTTTGTCCCAGTAATACTTTTGCTAGGCATATACTCCAAAGGCATCAAAGAAAGAAGCAAAAGTCACATGTGTAATATAAACAAATTTAAAATAATCATTTTCCTCATTGCAAAAATAAGATAAAAACCTGGAAACTAAGGGCATGCCAACTAATAAAGAACAGTTAAAGAAATTAAAATGTATGAATCAATAGGATGTTATTATGTCATAAAAATGAAGAAATGAATAATTTTGAAGAAAACTAGAAAGACTTCAAAGATGACTGAAGATGAAGAATGTTACCTACTTCCTACCAGAGAGGAAATCTTGTTAAAATGCAAAAATTAGACAGATATTTTTGGAAATGGCTAAAAAGGAAATTCTCTTCACTTTTAGTTATAAGGGGATGTTTTCTATTCCTATACACAAGACATATATGATTGTTTGAGTATGCATTTGTTGTGCAGTGGGTAAGACAAAGAATATGAGAAATAGAAAATGAGTACTTTTTAAAATTTAAACATAAAACTTAATTTCATTCAAAAGCTTGTTTCTAATAATTGAAGGTCAAAATATCTACAGTCCATTGAAATTATTATTGAAATATGTCAATATTTTATCGTATTTATGACAGTACTGGAATGGAAATAATTTAAAATTATTCTAATAATATTTATTCTGTGAGAATTATTTCATTTGGTAGTCTTACCAAATTGCTTTGTATTTATTTTGCATAAATCTTGAATTTATTTGCTAGTAAACTTGTTATAGTCACTTATCTCCTAGTAGCTTGTAAGTTTCTTAAGTGCAAGGACTTTTAATTTCATATATTCAACTCCAATACATAGCACAGTGCCTGGCACATAAATGAATCACTTTACAAAATATATTCACATTTGACACTTGTAATCAATTATGCATACAGATATCTATATATCAGAATGTATATAATTATATATATTTTATACTGATCAAAGCCACTTGTTCTATTTCCAAACAAAACTTGCTCATATATAAAATTATGGAATTTTGTGTTGTTGCTTTCCATTTCCAGTTGTGTGCAATTCTTCATGACCCCTTTTGGGATTTTCTTGGCAAAGATATTAGAATAGTTTGCCATTTCCTTCTCCTTTCATTTTACAGATGAGGAAGCTGATGCAAACAGAGATGAGTGACTTGCCCAGGCTCACACAGGTATAAAGTTTCCGAGGTGGGATATCAATTCAAGACTTCCTGACTCTAAGCCTAGCACTCTATTCACTGTACCACCTCTTTGACCCAAAATGAAGGATTATTACTGTATAATCTTTTAAAAATTGATGATTCTTTAATGCCACTTAAAATTTTTCATTAATTTGAGAAGCCAAAGGTGTAGTTCCTTTTGGCTAGATGTAAAAATAATATGTCTCATATTCAGTAACCTTTGTATTTGAAGCTAGACATACAGAATAAAATATTGACAAATATTTGACCAAGTTGGAAAAATTACTTAAAAGCTAATAAAAAAAAAGCATTAAGGCAATTACCTCTGGCTTCAAGTAAGTAAAATATGCAAATTCTTGTCAACTGGAAACTAAATCAGTTATTTTTCCCCCTTTCCTCAAAAAGTTATTAAAGTTTCAAGGTCACAAACTATTTTTTTAATTTGCATCCAATTTTATTCTGTTTATATCAGTAATTTAGCATTTGTATTACTAATAAATCACTCCCAATATTTTATATACTTTAGTTTTGAATCAATCTAAATATATTGTATATATATGAATATATATATATATCCATGTTTAATTTTGAAAAGATCTTATTAATTTTCCTATTTGGCATTGTTGTGAGGAAGATTAGTTAGTAATTAAGTATTAAGGTGGGACAGGAAGGGCTGGAGCTGGAGAATTCCAAGATGGAATGAAGGAGCAGGAAGGTATGTGTGCCCTGAGAGAGACTCCATTAGGGGTTGGCCCAAATTGTTGTTAGCCCTGGGAGATTTCAGAGTAAAGGACACTCTGCATCCTGATTTCCCTGGGATCCTGTGTGGTGGTGGCATCTAGCAAAGAGGACAAGAACAACAAAGCAGCACCAAGGAAAGAGTAGAAGTTTGGGATCTGGTGAACAGCATCTCAAGCACACCCTCTCTACTTGGATACCTTGGCTTTTGACATTCAGAGATCATCTGTGGATTACTGTGAGAAACCCCAAAGCCACCCTCAGCCCTTAGCTGTGCTGGTCAAACCCTAGCTGGAACCAGGTTTGATGCAGCTTCCCAGTGACTCCATTACTGCTCCTCTGGGCTCAGCCTGCTAGATCACTAAGATTAGAGTGGAGAAGTCCTCCCCTTTCCCTGTGGTTTTGTCTTTAGATTTTAAGTACAGAAATCCCTTTCCCACCTTTTAGTTAAACATAATTAAACCAGTTAAACCCTTTTACCTTGCCTGCTTGTTTCTAGACTCTGGCCTAGGGAAAGCTGGGTGATAGTTAAGACCAACTGCCATTCCTGTGTTAATCCAGTGAACTCTGGTCTTCCCATCCTGGTCCAGTATCTCCTACAACCCAGTGTATGTACCCACAACTATTTAGATTTATTGTAACATCCCTGGTGCCTTCCATTACCTATTTTCACAGCATGTAAACAACTTTCCACATATGAGCCAAAAAAATGTAGATTCCTTGGTAAAAAATGGTTAGTGAAATTTTTCCTTATTATAGACTAAACTTTCTAGTGATATCAACTAGCTTTACATGAAATATTATGAAATTTTTTATCACTAGAAATAGATATAATGGAATGAAGCTCTGGGATCAGTTGGGAAATCTGATGGATTTCTGATAAATTCCAAAGCACTAAGAGGATCTTCAGTTCTGTCTCTTGGGGACACAGTATTCTTGATGCTGCAGTGGCTCTGTAATCTCATCTTTTCATCTCTGTATCTATGATCCAAATGGATATTCCCTGCAATAAAGCAGATTATAACTCCTCTGTCTTTGTCTGTCCTGGGAGATTCTGGTCTAGTTGAACAAATCCTATATCAGTGCCCCATTCAACATTCTAAGGGTAAATTGGAATAGTCAAAAAAATAATCAGACGTGAGGATACCTGGTTACCAAACAACTTAAAAAATTCTATGATTCTAACATTGGTAATTTTATTTTTAAAAATTAAACATCAATTGGAATTATCATTTCCATTATATAAAGTAGAACAGAAAAAGGTGATTATAAAAGAAACTTCAAATCTTTCTTACATATGGCTTACTTTCCCTTTTAAGTATAAAATAAATTCAAACATAACTGTCAAAGTTTTCTTGTTTGCCTTTTTGTCTTCACTCTATTCTCTTCAGTTAATTTTAGTTAAAAAAATCAATTACCGTTCTTTCTTTCCTTTCTTCTCTCCTGCCTTCTTTCTTCTTTTCTTTGTTTCTTTCCTATAGCTGCGACTGCCTCTTTCCTATAGCTGCGACTGCCTCTTCTCCCCCTTAACTTTATTTGTTACAGTATGTGTCAGCTGTGTTGCTTTTCATATATGAATGGATTTTTTAAAGCAATACAAATGTCAAAGTAATATGTAATTGAAAAGGAAGCACAAAACCATAAAAAAGGGTTTAAGAGAATAAATTATCTTACTTCTTTCATACAATCTTTATCAAGCTCAGAATTATGGTGATCTTACATACATGAAGAGATAAGGAATTTCATTCTGTACATGTAATAATCTGTAACTTAACATGTGCAAATTCTCATTTTTATCTCTGATCCATAGAATGTATATGTGTTTGTGTATGTGTGTGTGTTGTTATTGTTGTCATCCAATCATTTCATTCATGTCAAACTCTTCATGACAATGTTTGGGGTTTTCTTGGCAAAGATACTGGAGTGGTTTGCTATTCCCTTCTCTAGCTTATTTTACAAATGAGGAATTGAGGCAAACAGGATTAAGTGACTTTCCTATGATCACAGAGCTAATAAGTGTCTGAAGCCAGATTTGAACTTAGCAAAAGATGTGTTCTTGATTTCAGACGCTATCTCATTACCTAGTTGCCCCAGTACATACATGTAGGGACAGATATATATGTTTATGCATATATAGTCACATACTTTTTTTAGTCTATGTGGTCTAATCCTTTGATTTCATAAGTATAAGTAGCTCTTAGGAAATTCCTTCCACAAATGAAAACTAGCAACTATCTGCAATTGTTATTTTTGAGATTTGCCTGGAACACTGAGACATGAAATGCCTTGCCCATCTTCATACAGCTAGGATACATCAGAAGAAGGACTTAAAGTGTTGTCTTCTTAACACCAAGGCTAGCCCTTATCAAACGTGACTACACATCCAGTCTTGCATAGTCAATATTAATTTGTAGTTTTCCATTAATAGGGGCATTGTTTTTAATTGGGAAATTCAATTATTTAGTAGTGTACTTTTTTACTTTATGATATTTAAGCATAATTTTTTAGAACAATACCATATTGCCCACTGGAATGCAGTAAAGAAAAACATGCTACCTCTGACCTCAAAGAATCTATGATTTTAAATAATTATCTCATTTCAGAATCATTCAGCTTGCTGATGAGATAGTCTAGTACATTGGCAAGCCTTTTACTACATTGTAAAACACTTCAACTCCTTTCTATTAAATAAATTCTTCTATATTCATTTGAAGTCTTCACTAAGTGTCTTACAGGGGTTCTAAAAAGCATTAATGTTTAATTAAAATGGAATTTAACCTTAACGCAGTGTATTTTGTTGAACTATTATCTCTCCTTTAATGTGCTACTGCATTCTCATGATATTGCATGATTAGAATATTATGAGACTATGGAGCCCGTGGAAAAATTTTATAGAAGACAGGCTGCATAAAAGTTATATATTTGGTGAGTGGAATCATTACAAGTAAAAATAACACTGAACTAGAAAGAATTGATGATATATAACTTCTTAGAATTTAATTGATAAAATATGAATAAATAAAATATATAGAGAGAAATAAAGTAAGATGTAACTGAAAAGGAAGCACAAAGCCATAAAAAGGGTTAAGAGAATAAATTATCTTACTTCTCTCATACAATCTTTATAAACCTCAGAATTATGGTGATCTTACATACATTTTGCTATTTAATTATTTTTTCCTTATGTCATCCTTGCCTTGATAAATAAACTATTCATTTCAATTTCCATTGAATAAGCATACATTTTTAGACAGCAAGTTACTGTAAGTCGGGTTGAGTGTATACCTATTGTTCAACATACAACTTTTGTCATTGAAATTTTTCACACTTGTGTTAAAAAAATAAATATCTTGGTAAATTTGTGATATAGTTGAAGAAAAAAACACAGACTCTAAAATTCAAGCAGAAACCTAGTTAAAGTGAACTAGGTTCTAGAAGTATAGAAAAGTCTCACTGAACTCATAATTAGGACGTTTCTATTGTGAACCAAGAACTGTTCTTTAAAGTATCTCTTTCCATTGGGGAATTCACTTACAAAATGAAAGAAATATAAAGGATCTCAGATTCCATGTATTCAAACTCATTTATGAACAAGAATCTCTCTAAAACATACTCCGTGAATGGTCATCCAGTTTCCACTTGAAGATGTAAGGAGGTAGGTGGTGACACTAACTCTGAAGACAGCCTTTTCCAATTATGGATAATAGGAAGTTTTAATAATTTTCCCCAATTATTAAGCCTAAATTTGCTTCTTTAAAACTTCAGCTTTCTATTACTAGTTCTGCCTTCTGGGACCAAGAAAATTAAATAAGATTCATCTTTCTGTATGACGGTCATTCATATATTTGAAGACATATCCTTTACTCCCTTAGGTTAAGCAATCTCTCTTGTTGAAGCAACCTGGTTCCTTTTAAGTGATTGTTTTAAGGGACAAAGCAGAGATTCTTCAACATTCTCACCTTCTTTCCTTGGACACTACTATTTATTAATATCCATCCAAGATATACATTTCCTGAATCTCATTCCCTTAATCACATCTCACATTTCTGGGTGGGCTACAAAAACTTGAACACTCCTTCATATTTTAAGAAGATTTTCATAAGGCTCTGAGTTGTAAAATATTTTATCCTATATTAGATTATGAATCATTTAATTCATGTAATATAGGGAATTATTACGCTATCCATAGTTAGTGGGCTACCTTACAAGGTTTTAGATAAGAGTAGAGAATAGCAATCATATAATACAAATGATTAGCTAAATCTTCTCTGGTCACAGGTCTTCAAATATAATTCTACACAGAAAAATGTATAAAATACATTTTAAATGACATATGAAATATTGCCTGCTGCTTTAATTTCATTGATAGGTCAAATATTTTCATTTTATTGCATACACATGCTTGAAAGTAAGGAGTGGGGACACTTCCTTTTCAATCACACAATGATTTTTTTAAAGAACTTGGGCTTTGTCAAGAGTATTGACAAATGTCCTTTACCTTCTCTGTAAAAGGTTGAGGAAGGAACCAACATAGGTCAGATATCTCTGAATTCCTTTCTGAGAGACCAGTGAACAATCAGTCTGATTAAGCCACTTCTGAGGCATGTGTGCTTCTACCAACACAATTATATTCACTTTTTACAAGATAGAAAATGCTCAGTTCTGGATTAATGAGCACAACTGTGAAAATGCAAACATATTTACGGAACACCCACAGGCACAAGTAAAAAAATAAAAACAACAACCAAAACAACTTTATTGACCAACAGGGTTGACATATGTGTGTATATATGAGATATTTCTGTACTTAGATGTGTGCATATTGAGCTTGAGATACAAACACATTTAAGCATATTATTCACATGCATGGCACTCCTCAATTCTTGACTACCAAAAACATTGTTCCTTCCCATCCTCTTCCTAAATTCCTTTAGTTTCCATTAGTGAAAGTGAAACAGGATACAGAAATTACTGCCCAACCTTTCTGCTCAGGTGTTTTTGCAAAAGCAGAAAATGCTACCACCAGGGAGCTCACAAATTCAGGAAAATGGGACTGTAAAAATACACTCAGAATGGTAGATTAAGGACAGAAATCCCCACTGCTTCCCCCAACCTTTACCACAAGGTGCTGACTCTGGGAATATTATTAGCCTCTAGTTGGTAAGGGTAAACTTTTCCAGCAGCTTATTTTTGCAACTAAGTCCTTTGGAAAGACCTGTCAGGCACAGAAGCACCTCCCAAAGGGAACATTGCTCTTATGGGGGTGGGGTGGGGGGGAAAGCAGCCAGTAATAATAATAATGAGGAGGAGGAGGGTGAAAATAATTATTCTTAAATTATTTGAATAGCTGCGCTTCATTATTATTCTGCAACTCGTTGCAATCCCAGCGAAAGCATTGCTTTCAGACAGCAGCTGCTATTCGCCTGAAGAGCGCCTCTCCAGGAGCTTTAGAACATACTCTGATGTTTGACTTTCTTCCCACCTTCCCCAGGAGGACCTCTGGATAATCAGTGGGGACATTCTACTTTGCATTTTGCCAAAATGAGGTGGGAAGAGATGGTCAGAGGCCTCAGTCCCCTCATTCCATCCCATGTCCCCAATTCCCAGACGTGTTTCCAAAGTTCTACAGAGAATCCATCCAATGGCTGTAATTGTGTACGTGGGGAGAGGTTGTCTGGGTGGAAGAAATGTTGGGAGAGCTGCGGACAGTCCCTTCTCTTTCTAAAAGCCCTCACCAGATACAGTGGCTGCGGCGACAGCAATAACAGTGACCATCTGGACTCGGGAGAAACATTAACCTACTGTTACCCGCCCAACCGCTTCCGCCTCGGGGGGCGCACACACGCACACACTCATTCCTTTCAGAGCCTCCTCAGTGTCAATTCATCCTAACCTCCGCTTCCCGACAGAGACATCAGCAGAGGCGGTGTCCTTCATCAGTTTAACCCTAGAGTCAATCGATTAAAAGTTCAGGGAGAGATGCTTCGGGAATAAATGAACATATGCCCTCAGAGGAAATAAAAAAGGATTCCAGACTCATCTTTTTTATAAACTCGGGGGAACAAAGAGGATAGATTCTGGTTTCCAACATATAATGACTAAAATCCAAATACAGCACAGTCTCATTTTGGCTTCTAAATCAGGATCTCAATTTTAGAACAAACACACATGTGCGTGCATATCTGCATGTATGTATACATGCATGCCTTTACTTGAATATATTTTTCAGTCCTACCCCCACCCCCAGGATGGGGCTTAAAGGAGTGCATAGACTATACTTCGAATCAGGGATGGTGATCTCAAATCCAGCCTTTGACATTTCCTTACTATATGATTAAGGGCAAGATAATTAACCTCTCTGAGCCTCAGTTTCCTAATCTGTAAAACGAGGCTGTTAGTCTAAATCCCGTCTAATACACTTTCCACCTCTAATCCTGTGCTCCAGCCAGTTCAAAAGATCACTATTTAGAGCTGAAAGAGATCTCAATACCTATTTAATCCAAGTCCTCCTTTTACAAAAGAGAGGGAAAAAATGAGACCCAGAAGGGTTAGGTAACTTGTACAAGGTCTTGCGTAGGAAGTAACAGCAGGAAGATTCGAATTTAAGACCTCAAACTCCAAAACCGAAAACCTTCTATCCACCAGTTTTGCTAGAAGCTACCGCGAGCCTGTGTGCTTGCGCGTGCGGGCCTGGGTCTCAGTCTGAGAGCGCTCGGCCACAGCACCATCCCCCCAGAGGAACTCCCAGAGAAGAGATAAGGGTGGTGGTTGGTACAGAAGTGCTAATGACTGCAGTGGCTTTGAGCAGTTAGGAGCCTCAGACTTCCCCCCTTCCTTTCTGCTTTGATAACGAAAGGTTGGAGGGTTAGCAGAACGGATGGGGAGCTATGGCTGGCCCCAGGCTGCGGGTGGCCTGGGTTCGCAGAAATTCCATTGCCTTGCAGTGCAAGAGAGCAGTGCAAGAGAGCAGTGCACACACATCGGGCCTCATGGTCTAAGCAAAGGAGACACCCTCGGACTTAGGGAAGCCTGGGGCGTGTGCAGTAGCCAACTACTCAGCTGGGGAAATGCAGCTACGAAAGGGGAAGGAGGGAGACAATTCTTGTTTTTTTTTCTTTCTCACCTCCTACTAGACTCGCATTGTTTGTATCTTTCAGCTCAGCTACACTTTTCTTTCTTTTATATCTCAAGGGAAGGAGCGTGGGGAAAACACCCCCTTTGTGAATATGTATATATATATATATATATATATATATATATATATATATACCGAATGTAGGTAGCTGTACCCCTAAGATAGAAGCACAGCTCTTTTCTAGATGAGGAAGCTACATTACAGCCTCCTTAGACAGTAATGGCCCAAAGGGCTTACTGAGTCCAGATATCTCCCTCTTCTCCTCTCTTCACTTCCTCTGCTTCCATAAGTCCCATGGTATACTTTAAATACTCAAGGAGGAAGCTCTGGTTGGCAATTCAAAAAATATGCAAAATGCATCACAAATGGGTTAAAATCCTACAAGTACTGGTACATATATATATATACATATGCATAGATATAATATATATGCATAAATAGATAGATGGATAAGATAGATGGATTCTACATATATTTTTACTTGACCCATCCTTACTTTAATATGCCTACTCATTTTAATCTTTCCCCAGCAGGATTGATATTGATCACAATGCTACCTTACAAGCAATGGCGTTTTGCATAAGTCTGAAATGGCAGTGTAATTATACATTTGAGAATATGAAATTATGTAGGTAAGAAATCACTGGCAAGATTGTTTCTCATATGTCAGGTGCTTTTCTTTCAGGTAACTCTTAGGAGGGTTTTTAGATCTTAGAGGCTTAATAGAGATGAAAACATCCCAGGACTATAAGAAGTGCGGTTTGTGTATACTAAAAACCTGAAGGCCAAACAGAACTGGCAGAGAGAGACAGAGACAGAGAGACAGAGAGACAGAGACAGATAGACAGAGACAGATAGACAGAGACAGAGACAGCTATAGAGAGAAACACAGAGACACAGAGAGAGACAAAGACAGAAAGTGAGAGAAGACAGGCTGACAGGCAGAGGAAGAGAGAAACCATCAGAGATAGAGACACAGAGACATAGAGACAGCCAGAGACAAAGAAGGACAGAGATAGAGATATTTGAAAAGAATTGTTTAATATAGTTTGAGATTCTGGGTTTCAAGCCTAGCAAGGGAAAACCCTTGAGAACAGTTCTCAAAAAAGAAAGCAGACAAAATCACCAGGACCCTGAAAGAAAGTACTTAAGAGTTTGACACAAGGGAAAATGAATCTGAAGCATATAGGCGCGTCCTTTAAAAAAAAAAAAAAAAAAAAAAGAATGAATAAGTACTAGGACCTTATTTGAAGGTGATAAAAGTGAAAATGGACTTAAAAGAGGTCTCTATCACCTAAGATAGAACACCTAAAAAAATACCTCTTGTCAACTGAGAACCATCCTCTGTAGGAGAGACCAAAGAAGAGAGTAACTCTCTCTACCTCAAGCCCCTTCAAGAATAGAATGGAATGGTTTTTTTTTTTTGTTTTTTTTGTTTGTTTGTTTTTTTTTGTTTTGTTTTGTTTTTTTCCTATCTCTGCTTTAAAAAAAAATGGCCAGAGGCAAGGAGAGTCAGATTGTTCATGTCATTTACAGCAAATTAACACTTCATTCATTTTTCTGGCGCGTCTCATTCAGAACATACGGTAAGTGCGGGTTACAATACTATAATTGCAGTCAGCGCAGCTTGGTATCCTGTCAGGCTTGCCTGCGCTTCCCTCTCCGATACTCCCCCGCCCCACCTCCCCATTCTTCCGCCCCCAAAATGTTTTTCACTCAACAGGTACCATGAAAACTTGCAGTTAACCCGTGGTCATCTTTTTTCAGGGAGAGACACCCTAGTTCTTTAATTCTGTAGGATGCTGCCTCCACGCGACTCCTACTTACAAAACACTGTCTCCCAAGAAGCTCCGGAGCCATCTATTAAACTAGCCTTGTGGCAGGCAAACTAAGCATTAATTTTAAGATCCAAATACGTCGAACAGACAAATGTAACATGGTCCAGTGCAAACCAGAAACAAGCTTTTTGCAGAAAACCGAACTTTTAAGGAGATGAGGATATTTTTCTATGTATTGGCTTAAATCTAAAAGAAATGCTTTTGCCAAAATATGCTTTAATGCAAGCTGAGGATTAGAGAGCTTTTTGCTTGCACATAGAGACAGAAAAGACATAAAGAATATTTTTTTAAAAACCCTCTAGTTGTATTACCTATCATTGAATATAATGTCAAGACAAAATAGCACAAGGTAGCCCTCCCACTCCCTTGAAACATGAATTATTATTTCCACGGAATGCAAATGCACTGCTTTCTGTGTGAGGACAACCAGCTGCAAGCTGTACAATAAACTGTTTCATAAAGACGGAGCCAGATTGCAGTTCAGAGAGTCACCCCCTTTAAAACGGAAGAAACATGCAGTTTATGTTGACAACCTCTGTGTGCCTATGCAAAAACTGAGATTTAAAACTGGGTCCAAACACACACACACACACACACACACACACAGACACACACACACACACACACACTCCCCACCACCATCACCACCAACAACAAAAAAACCCGAGATAGATAATGTCTATATGAGCTGGTCTGAGAAGGAGGAGGAGAAGGAGGAGGAGGAGGAGGAGGAGAAGGAAGAGGAGGAGGAAGACAAGGAGGAGAAAGAGGAGGAGGCAATCCATCCAAAATTCATCATTAGTCATAAACACCTCAAGAGTGTTTCTTACAGCAATTAATAGACAGCAGGGTGCGTGTGAAGTTGTAGAATGAGGCTTTCGGGTTCATTTCCTCCCCTGCCTGTTTCATGGAGATCCCTTTCACATGCTCCCCAACGGTCCCTGCATCCCTGCTGCTTTACATGACATTTTACATTTCCACCTCTCCGATGTGCATGTGACATTCACTTCTACCTGTCTCAACAGGAGACTTTCTGAAGGTTTTTTTTTGGGGGGGGTAACAAATGACTTTCTTTCTACCTTTATTCATCCCCAAAGAGTCCATCTCTGCACTCCATGGCATTTCAGCTTTTAAAAGATTTATTTTTGCCCAACCCTTCTGCAAGGTCCCAGTACAGCTCTTCTACACCCTTCCATTCATCCATAGGGACACACATATAGAGGAGAATGCACAGATGCCTGCAAATTCCTTTATCTATATCTATCTATCTATCTATCTATCTATCTATCTATCTATCTATCTATCTATCTATCTATCTATCAATCTCTCTATCTATCTATGCCTATCCTATCTATCCAATCTGCCAATCTCTCCTTCTAGGAGAATTCTTCCTGAGTTGTGAGTCATAGCTCCCTAATGCCTTTTAGAACATATAGTGTACATACAGTGCACCTCCCCTAACTTTCCCCACTGAATGGGTTAAAGAAATTACAGTAGTGTCTTTAATATCAACATTCCACCAAGACTACAATATCTATCTATCTAAGTAGAAATAAAGGTAGTTCCCCCCCCCAAAAAAAAAAGTCTTGCAGTGGGATTCTGCTTGAATATCCACTAGTTAGAGGCTATACGAACCAACTCACGTATTCGTTTGAGCATACTGCAAGAATATTTATTGAGCTCGGGCTCAATCACTGCATTGAACGCCAAGCCTGGCAAGCAAATGCATTTCCTATCTGAGAATAGAACCGTGAATCAACCCGTTCTTTATTATTTTTATTGTTGTTATCAGCATAATCATCATCATCATTAGTCTGAATGGCAATGTAATATGCAGACCTATTTCCAGGCAACAACTCAGAACACCTAAGGTAAAAAAAGGAGACCCCTGAAATCAAACCTACCTTTCACACATGAAATCATCAATAAAAAGACGAGGTTCCAAAACGTAAATCCACTTTTAATCCCCATTTTCTTCACCAGAATGAAGTCAAGTCGGCTGCATTTAATACATCCTCTTTTCCCAAAGTCCCCCGATTTTGATTCCTTTGCACGGATTTCCCCTTTGCAGATCCCTTTCATATTATTCGTGAGCTCCTAATTCCTATTCCTTGGCCAGGCGCAGTGGAGTTGTTGCTGTTGTTGGTGCGCGGTCACAGCTCAGAGTGAATGGTGTTTCTGGGATACCACAGCAACCTTGACGAGGACTCAACCATCTCTCCAACGGGGGCACAGAGTCTCAGCTACTCTGGATTTTGTCTTTTCTTATGCATTTTTCCCCTCAACCCAAATCTACCACAATTCTCACTTGTTATAGCAACCGCCAGAAACCAACAGAGAGCATCTTGAAGCACAGCGACGCTCTCTAATAAACTCCAAACAATATTTGATATAAAGGGGCTTTTTTTTTTTTCCAGAGAAGATCAATTCTGCCAGTAAAAGCAGTCCAAGAAATAATGTTAGTGTGATGTCTATTGCAGACTGAAAGAAAATCTAGAAGCTAATGTTAGAAAAGGTTATGAGGGATACTTTATTAGAGGACCTTCTTGCTCTTTGAGAAACTGTCATCAAAATGCACAGGGTTATCTATATCTATTTTTATATTTCAATGCCCCCACCGTTAATATAGCCTGTGCCACTATTCCACTGGCAATATTTTTAAAGCAGACTGCTTGCATTCATTATACTGTGAACTGATTAGGAATAGAGATTACAGAAGAGTGGCTTTTCACAGAGCCTTGCATACATTCAGATAGATGTACGTTTACCTATATACTCATGTTATTATGTATGGCCCAATTTCATCCCAGGGTGGGCAAGAGAAAGTCATTTTCTTAAATACTTGACACTTTCACATTATTTTTCTCCCCAAAGTTTATAGTGTGCTGCGAATAAAGAATAATTTGCGATAGTAAGAAGGAGCCATCTCATTTGTATCAATTTTGAAGCACTCGCAAATATGTAAATTGGGGAAAATTCTTTCAAAACGAAAATGTATGCATCTATGCATTTACACTCAGTAGCTCTATAGCTCAGCCCGAAGGGTTAACGCCCTGCAAGGGAAGAGCACTTGCGCCATCTACTGGCTCCTGGGACACCATCAGTTCCATTCTGTTTCTAAGAGGAACCCCGTTTTTTTTTTCTTTTTTTTTTTCTTTTTTTTTTTTTCCCTTCTTCCTTAACACCGTAGGGTAGCTCCGTCCCTGGGAGGGGGATTTTTGCTCCAATATGTCAGTGCCTAAGTATATTCCTGAAAGCCACCGCCACAGTCTCAACAGCGAGACTGCACCTTACAGTAAGCTAGGGAGTCGATAGACCTTTGTGGAAATTCTTTACTAAAGGGAGGTGGAGGGAACTGCAGTCCCTTTGCCTGGAATAGGTAAATGCATTCGCCTCTGCCGAGAATCGAACGATGAAGCAGCATATGTTTGGGGTTTATAAAAGGCGTATAGCGAAGAAAGGGTCGTCCTTGTGGAGTTTTTTATATCGTAGTCTTTGTCCTCAATTGGTGTATTCTTGTCCCATACTTTCTGAGACTCCCAGCAGCTTCTGTGTCTGGACTCTGTATGAGGTTGATTGCTAAGAGGGGAATAGAGGAGAGAGTCTGGAGGGACTTCTGCTCTGCAAGAGATGCTGTGCATAATATAACTAAGCATGCTACAAAGAGGGCTGTGTATATCTGTAGAGAAAGTGCTCGATTCGATATTGCGGGTAATAGAGTAGGTATTGTGCCTTTCCAGTGTTTTTGTATTGTGTGATGCAGAGAAGGCGGTGTATGGGGGTTGGGGGTTGTGGAGATATAGAGAGGCAGCGACGGAGGGAGGGAGGGAGAGAGAGAGAGAGAGAGAGAGAGAGAGAGAGAGAGAGAATGCATATTTTTGGAATTTGAAGAGCCCGTAATTTTTCATGCATGTTCATGTGTTTGTAAACCTGTTTGTACATTGTACGTGCAATAGCTATACATGTCTGGGACAGAGATTGCTCTTCCCTCCTCCCTATCACCACCACCTACCCCAGGCAGCTGTAGCAGGATACTACTAACTGACCTCATTAAATACATCCAGCCACCTTCAGGGAGTATTGGGATTGAGATTTGCTTATTGCCATCAATATCCTGCTTTATTGTCTGCATATGCAGATTTCTCAGGGCCATAAGTTTGGGACCGAATAAGAATAGGGAGGATCAACACTGAAAACGTCTTTAGAAGCTGAGGCACTTCAGCAGTCAGAAACTGATTTTAATAGACATCAACTTAGATTGCTGTTCTTTAGGTCAAAGAAAAGTTTTATTCAAACAGGTCCTTCAACCTAATGAAAAAGTTCCACAGAACCCTCTTTATCATGAGATGGAGAGGTCAGTCATCTAATTGAAGAACATAATAAAAAGAAACTGAGCTCCTGAGTTTATTTCTCTTATTTTTAAAATTGCACATTTAAAAGCCCCATATTTATACAGCTAATTGCAGGGGACTGGTATATACAAGAACACATTATCATGTTCCAAAAATTAAAAATATCCTAAGTGAGGGAAGAATTCCCTGGCATCTTTCATTTACCTGGAGTACAGGAATACTCAAAGGGGTTCATGGACAAATTTCAGAAGGTCTGAGAACTTGGAGGTGAAAATATATATATATATATTTAACTTCTAACTGAAATGTGGTATTTACTTCAATTATTATAGTAGGCCACACACTTTTGCACTACAAGACCCTCATAGGTTTCATCAGATTGCTAATAGTATAGAAAAAAAAAACAGCTTAAAAGCCCCTTATTTACATTTTGAAAGCAACACTCCTTCTAGTTCATTTAAATGCTTTTTGCACATATCTTCAACTAAAATACCATTATTTAAGATTTTCCAGAAATCATTAGAATTTTCTAAATCATTTTTAGTGATAAATACTTCACCATTTCCCCCTCCATCTAACAGCCCTACTGTCAGAACAGTTAACAATGTTTTCTTCATGTTTTACAGATGGGAAAATTAAGGCATGGTGAGATGAAGTGTCACATACAAGGTCACCAACAGGGCTGAGAAGAAAACCCCAGGAGTGGTGACATTTAGTCCTATGTGCTAACTGCTGGCTCACACTCTGTCTGTCATGCTAAAGATTCAACTCTGCTGGGAAGATCTCAGAAGTCATTCTAGAAATACACTAGCACCAACTAGGAAAAATGATTCCTAGGTGAACACTATCTCCCAAAGGAGACAGACACATTGATGTCTAGAGTTGGGTTGAGGAAACATACACTGGCAAGTAGGTAATGAGCAATAAGAACACAAGTAAAATTTTCAATATTGTTGATAAAAGGAGTATTCAAATAATACCAGTTATGATATTAACCCTCCTTGGGACATTACAGAAAATTAAAGTCTGCAAACTATACACACATAAAGAAAAATCAGCAAAATGTTTTCCTTCCTTCCTTCTTTCCTTCCTTCCTTCCTTCCTTCCTTCCTTCCTTCCTTCCTTCTGTTTCTCTTTGTTTTTCTCTCTGCCTCTCTTTCTACTTTTTTCCTCTCTGAGTCTCTGTGGCTCTCTGTTTACTTGTCTTTCTCCTTTTCTTTCTGACATACTTCAGGCTACTGATCTTTTGCATATAGGTCAAGGATGGAAATGACTTGCCAAGGATAGTTAAGTCAATCATGATGATGATATACTGTCAAGAGTTTTTGAAGAGTTCAGGTAAAAATGGATTGATATTTAAAATAGAAAATCCTGGGTAAGAGTGTACTCTAAGATCCCAATAGTTTATGAACAATTCGCCCCCAAAATGAAACAATATTGAACAGAAAAGGTTTTTGATAAATGAAAAAATTTGCCCCTTCCAAAAACTGCCTAAAGTGGCTCTGGATTTTTATTTTGTCAGCATTCAGAAGAAATAGCCTGGAAATTTGAGCAAAAGAAAATGAAGAAAATGTGAACAAAAATCAGTTAGATCAGTTGGAAAAGAAGATAGGTCTTTTATTTTAAGAGTAAGAATTTATCTTTGCAGAGTAAATGCAAAGACAGTCATTGTGTTGTTTACAATGCAGCAAGGGCATGAAGTCATTCATAGTCCAAGATGCAGCAAATTACTCCTAGTTTAGTGTGAATATTATTTTATTTTTATTCATTGTAGATGTAGAATAGTAGTAGTTTGCTAGTAAAAATAGAGAATTCAAAGTATTGTGTCGCTATTTTGCCTTGGAACATAAATATTTTAACCACAAAAAGCAAAACACATACACACACACACAGAGCACATGCAGATATCTTCATCCTTATTTGCAGTTCTAATATAAACTAGTCATTTTGGGGATGGAGTAAAAAGTCTACTTTAAAAGATTATCTCATTATTTATCCCTAGGCCAGAAATGTGTGCATTCTCCTACAGTGATCCCCAAATCCATAAGAAATCAAACCCATTTAAACTTCAATATTTAATCTCTAAATATGTGGCATATGATTGTAATGGAATACTATTGAGTTATAGGAATTGACTAAAAGGAAACTTTAGAAATAAACTGCTGACTTGTCTGAACTGATGCACAATGAAATAATCAGAACTAGGAGAACATGATACACAGTAATAGCAATATTGTTTAATGATAAATTTTAAATGACCAGTATTCTCAGGAATACAATGATCCAAGACCATACTGAGGGACACTTGATGAAAAATACTATCCACTTCCATAAAAAAGAACTGACAGAGTCTGAACACAGATTGAAGCATACTTTCAAAACTTTACTTTTCTTTTTTTCTTTTTTGCCTGTTTTCTTTTGCAACATAGATAATATGGGAACATGTTTTGCATGACTGCACACGTATGTTATTTTTAAGAAATTTTGGTTGTGTCTAACTCTTTGTGACCACATTTTTGTTATTCAGTTGTTTTTCGATTGTTTCTAATCCTGATGCCATATGGGGTTTACTTGGTAAAGATACTAGAGTTATTTGCCATTTCTTTCTTAAGCTCATTTTAAAAAGTAGGAACTGAGGCAAACAGGGATATTTGATTTGCCCAGAATCATAAAGCTAGTATGGAGTCACATTTGAGCTTAAAGAGATGAGTCTTGACTTCAGCCTTGGTACCACTTAGCTGTCACCTGCTCTGTATAATCTATAGTAAAGTGCTTCCCTTTTTAAGAAAGAAGTCACAAGAACCAGAGGTAGAGAATTTTGAATTTTTTTTACATTAATGTCAATATTGTTTTAAACACAATTAAGAAAAAAAAGAAAAATTAATCTATATAATAAGGGCTTTTTGATTTTATTTCTATACATAGACTTTATTTCAAGTAAGCATTTTAGCTTTTTTTACTTTAGTTTTCTTTTTTAAACCCTTTCCTTATATCTTAGAATCAATAATCTGTATTGGTTCTAAGGCAGAAGAGTGTTAAGGGACAAGTAATTGGGGTTAAGGGACTTGCCCAGGCTCACACAGCTAGGAAATATCTGAAGTCAGATTCGAACCTAGGACCTCCCATCTCTAGGCTTGTTCAATCCACTGAGCCACCTATCTGCTACCTACTTTTTTTTAAAGTAAAGTAAAAGTAACAAGACTTTCATAAAAAACTTTTATTTTTAAATAAATAACATTTTAAAGGATATTCATAAGGACTATGGCAGGCTTGCTACTCTGAAATTAATCAAGAAGGATTATTGATAAATGGAGCCACATATCTTATAAGTGGTATTAAAAATATCTTAGACATCCATTCCTCTTCTGCCTTGATTTAGCTCAGTTTCATCAATGGATAAACCACACATTTTTTTTTCATTTTCCTCTTTTACTTACAAATAAAATAAATGAATGAATGTAAAATACTTGTTATATTAAAACAACAAAATAATACACTTGGGAAAGAACCTGTAAATTCTTCCTACTCCATGGCAATGTCTATAAAGGAAAAAAAACAATTCTTTAGAATTCAATAAAAATTTTGTTAATGAAAAATAAGGGCAAACTAAGTGTCCCTCCAAAGAAAATATTAACAAATAGAATGCAAGAATGGCAGAGAAACAAACAACTTGTAGAGTCATTTCTTAAAAATATTTTTCTAATTACATTTCTATACAATTTCCAATAAAATGTTTCTGACATTTTGAAATCCATGTTCTCTCTCTCTCCCTTTTCCACATTAAAAGAGGCATAATTTGACAAAAAGATGAATATATATATATGTATATATATAAACTATATGTGATATTTCTCTGTTTTTTATTTCTTATGTTTCTTGGGAGGTGGATACACACAAGTTATTCTTCAAATAATATTTCTGGTGCTATACATAATGTTCTCTTGGTTCAGTTCATTTCACTCTTTATAATTTTATTTAAGTCTTTCCATGTGTTTTTTATTAAGAAGATATGAGTTACTGGAATTATCTCACTGTTATTTCTCACTGTTTCTAACTGATTCACTTCCTTTTCCAAATGTACATTCCTTGATGAAATATTTAACTCCAGTTCTTACAAGAAGCCATGATAGGGATACCCATCATGCATTTCTATTTCTTGTTATTATCTGCTACTTTGCTTTTTTAGAGAGTGTGGTATATTCCATAGGTTCTACTTATATGTCACCTTTGAGAGAATACATTAATTCTTCAAAAGAAGCCTGAACTCACTGATGTAGATAATCCTTTCTATGGTGTAGGTAAAAATCTCTCTATGAATTTCCATCTAGTCTAGACCTAAATCCTTGACAAAATATTTATCCAAATGTTGAAGTCTTTCTTCTATATATTTTAATATCATACAGGTATCAAACTAATATGTGGATTTTTCATAATTCTCTCTTGCTTTCTGAGCTACACTTTTTTTCTAATCATAACCTGAGTATATTTTGCTCTCCTTAAATATGTAATAAATGGCATTGAGCTGTTTCAGTCTACTTGTGTTGCCAATATAATTGTCTCCTTTGACCTTCGGGAACTTGTTTTTTCAATTTTCTAAAGAGTGGAGTATTTTTAATGGTTATATATAGAGTTTCCCTGAGAGAATGTTGTCTTTCTCTGTGCCCAAGTTCTTAGGTCAGTGCCTGATACATTATTAGAGCTTAAGAAATGCAAGTTGTTTGTGTTGTTATTGTTGTTTATGGTACTGATTTTCTAAATAATAATAATAATAGATTGAGTAAGCATAATTGAGTGCTCCAGAAGATAATGTCCCTATATTTCATAGAGATATCGTGTATTTTTTATGAGAGCTGGAGGTATCTGAACAGAACATATGTTGGACCTCATCATCACCAGCAAATGCATATTCAATTTGGAATTACTCCACGAAAGTGACAAAGTAGAAAATAACTTTGCATTTGGCATTTTTCCTAACTGATACTTATATATTAGATTAATGCATGCACATATGTGTGTGCATGTGCAGTTATTTATGCACATACTTAAATACTATTAAAATAATATATCAACATATTTATAAAAAGATTACTGAAAAATTATCTGTTTGACTCTATTCTGATCTTAATACATTCATGGTGGACAGCTTACTAGGAAAAGAGTGGATAGTACTGGGTTTTCCTATATAGAATCAAATGTAATTTTATAATGAATAAAATTGAATTAGAGATAGTGCATTCTTTTTATCTTTTATTGACTATGATTGTACAGTCTAATTTGAAAATCATGATTTTCTGCAAACTTTTATGAGATTATAAATATATTATTTTCATATTTTCATCAATGATTTTCAAGTTTTATAGAAATGTCAAGGTATTCATATGGGACATTAGATATGTAATTATTTAGCACATTTTATTGATAAAATATAAGCAATCCTTTTCTCCATTCTTTTGCTATCTCATTTTTTGTGATATCTTAAAAGTTAAATATCCAGTGTTTTCAAACTTGTGTGGCAAAGTTGTTTTACTACCATAATCAACTGAACTTTTACGTAAGTACTATGTTTACTTTCTTATAAAGAGTAATATGTGACTTAAAAATCAAAAAGGCTTGTTGTCAACCATATCCCTTTAAATATCTACACATATAGCTGCAAGATGAATAATGGATAAAATGAATAGAGAACTGCCCTTGGCATCAAGAAAACTTTGGTTTGGGTCTTGCTTCTGCCACATACTTACTGTGCAGGTTTGGCAAGTAATTTAACATTTCAGTACTTCAGTCAATTCTCTAAGATTCTAAGTCAGAGAAAATGCTGATCCAAAGATTCTTTGTAGATCTGGGGGAAAAATAAACACACACACATTATGTACATATATATATATATATGTATTTGTATACACACACATATATGCTTTAGGTATAGTTGAAATAAAATAGGAAATTTATATAAAAAAGTTAAGATATATAGCAATGCATTGAAGTGGTTCAGCCTAGAAGCTCTTATTCCAGTGATTATTCTCCTCCATTTATTGGCATAGAGGACAAACAGGATATCCAGACTGAGAAAACTTGTGAGGTGATCTAGATATGGAATCAGCCAATTATTGGCAACTTATTGGAAGGGCAGGCTCTAAAATGATGCTGAGTATGTTTTTTGGCAATCCAAATTTAAGCAGGTTTTCTAAAGTACCTTAAGTCAACAGTGGCAGTGGAAGGAAACATTGCTTTTAGCAAGTAGAAAGGGAGCTGAAAAAAAGGGGTAGAGTTAATACATGAGAGTACTACTTAGATGACTGATTTGTTCACCTAAGAGCTCAGCTCGGAGTGGAGGCTATTTAGGGAAGGGGAAAAAAAAAAAACGACTACAGCCAAGACTCTGGGCATGAGGAGACTCAATATGAAGTAAGAAAAAGTAGTGATGGTGTTTTGTTTTGTTTTTGTAGTTCAATAGGTGGGTGTGTGAGGTATATGAGGTTCTTGCCATTGATCCACAGACTTTGATCCAAGCATACAAGTTGCTATAAAATCAAATTTAGTGTCAAGGTTTTGAGTGCTAATTGAGTTGGTGACTCCACTATCATCAATTATGAGAATATATTATAATATATAGTGACAAATTAATTCTATTTGTGTCATTTGGTTGTCTTCCTTGTCTCATCATTTTTAGAAAGAATTTGTTTTTTTCCCTTATTTTTTGTTCAGTGGCTTGAGAGGTAAGTGAAAAAAGACTTCTAATTTTAAAAAATAAGTCAAGGTGCTAGAGATGTGGAATATTCCATACATTTTTATATGAAGGAATTGCTTTTAGTTTTACTTGTTTCTTTTACTTTACTGTAAGAGACATGATATAGACCTGTTCTCTCTAATACATCCCTTGCTTCATTATCTCTCTCTCTCTCTCTCTTCTCTCTCTTTCTCTCTCTCTCTCTCTCTCTTCTCTCTCTTTCTCTCTCTCTCTCTCTCTCTCTCTCTCTCTCTCTCTCTCTCTCTTTCTCTCTCTCTCTCTTTTACACACATACACACACACACACACACACACACTACACAAACATTTTGAAATAAATACCATATTCAAAAGAATGTGTTCCAGGAGGCCACATTCACATATTCAAAGAATGAAATAATGGTCATCTGAGAAGGAACCAAAGTGATATTATTTAAAGGACTGGACTAAGAACAACTGAAAGAAGTTGTAAAGAAACATATTTAGACTTGATATAAAAAATAAGAAAAAATCTCTTAGAGAAGGTTGGATATACATATGTTCCTATTTGTGGATAATTCCATGCTAATTATAATAAGCATGAAATATTAAAATGGTCTTGGGAGGGATCTATAATAACTCAGGAGGATTTGACATAAATATACACCCTGGAAAAATCAAGAGGATGGAAAATATTTATTACCTATATTCTAATATGAGATTATTGTATGTCTGTATCTATTATATCAATCTATCTATCTTCATATACATATATGTATGTATATAAATATATGTATACAAATATGGCACAAACAGTATAAATGAACACTTAGCCTAGAATTGTATGGGAGGGAGAAAGAAGGCAAAATTGGGCCATAAATGCAACATAGCTGAAAAAGCTTATCTTTCCATCTAAATCTAAATTTTCTAACTTTGTTGTTTCTGTCATTAATACCTTTCACACAATATTTCATATTCTTCATATTGTTGTTTTATATAATTCATCCATTTCCCTCAATTAACATGTCTAATCATTTACCAAGTCTTCTCAAATACAGGTTATTAATAGCTTCTGCTATTGTGAAAGCCTCCTAACTGAACTTTGTACCTCTCTTGCCACCATTCTTCACACTGCTGCCAAATAATCTTTCTTGAGCATCATACAATTACAAATTTAGGAGCATCTCAAAGTTGGAAAAACTTTCAGTAGTCACCTAGCCCAATTCATTCGCAGAGAGTTATCTCCACATGGTAATCTAGGCCAACCTCCAATCTCCAAAATAGAACATCTTCTGTTGCTCTTTTATGCAATAATTTCAATGACTCTTTGCTGCCTACAAAGTAGAATTGAAACTCCATTTCTTGGTCATTAAGATTCTTTACAATCAAGCATCATATATGTTTATGTCCTAATCTCATATCTTGGCAGGTTTGCTTCCTCCGATCATCTTGTCTTTGTTCTCATTGCTCCTTATTCCTTTTCCTCTCCCTTTTCCACTTCATATGCTTAATTTCTAAAAAGTCCTCTTCAAATAGCATTGCCTCTTCTAAGCCTTACCTGATGCTCTAGGCTGGAAAGGACCTTTCTTCTTGCAACTAACATAATTTTGTCTTGCACATCAATAATAGTCAATGCTAGGTAAACAGTGAGAACCTACTATGTGTCAGGTATTTTCTAAGTGTCAGAGATACAAAGATGGGAAAGGTAATCCCTACTGTTAAGGAATTTACAATCTAATGGTAGAAGGCAACACACAAATGAAAGCTGCTGGGGAGAGTACTCACTACTGGGAGGTATGGTTAAGTAAAAATATTACTAAAAATGAGTTTTTAACTTCCATTTCTCATAACTAAAGGTAATGCCTGCTACTACATAACTAACTTCTTTTGACTCAAGGTAGTATAAGACACCTGTTTAAAGATAGATGGCAAAACAATATATTCCATGTGCATATATAAAATGGGCAGATGTTATTAATGGGATGTGCCAACAGGGATGATTGAACCTTACAAGATGATGAGATTTCCCCAAAGATGAGTTTACCTGGAACATAGTGGAGATGTAAAAAAAATCCAAAAGTAGTGATATGAGAAAAATTTAAAAAGTTTAAAACATGTGCTGTCACATAAGAAATAAGGAAATATATGATAAGTTTTTTGTATTTGCCATGTATTGATTTATTTTATATCTCAGTTATCTGTATTTGTATCTAATTCCCTTTCCAGAATAGAAGTTTAACAATTATAGGCACTTTGTTTTATCTAAAATTTGTTTTTTGCCCCTTTTCCTATGGTACCTAGCACTTGCTCTGTATATAGTAGTTATTTATGGCTTTTTGTTAAATTTAATTTAATATTTAAAACAAGATAATTTTAAATCATCAATGTTTAAAGTACGTGGTAGTCTTTCAAGTCATTTTTCCTTTACTGAGAACAAATGATTTAGGTTCAGGTATTAATATATATGGCAAAGAGCTATTGCCCTTTGGATTAACTAACAAAATTCTAATTTCTATCTAATAGAAAAATTTTGAACATAGATGAACTATAAGCACAATTAAATGTAAATATCTCATTTTAAAATGCTATATAAGTACATAAATACTAAAAATTTGCATTCTATGGCATTTCATTCTAATATTTAATGTTAACTATTAAAGGTAGCATCTTGTAGTTGTTCTATTGCTGGTCCTGGAATCAAGAAGAAATGGGTTCAAAT
This sequence comes from Gracilinanus agilis, assembly GCF_016433145.1. Classification (NCBI taxonomy): domain Eukaryota; kingdom Metazoa; phylum Chordata; class Mammalia; order Didelphimorphia; family Didelphidae; genus Gracilinanus; species Gracilinanus agilis. The sequence continues at coordinate 657,866,110 of NC_058130.1, forward strand.
TTAGCTTCCGATACTTGTTACTCTCATAATCTTGATCAAGTTATTTTATTTCTTTACCTTAGTCCCATAACCCTTACTATTGTAAGGATGGGATTTGTGCAAGCGGGATGGGATAAAAGGACTCAGAGAAGAGAGTTGGTGACAGTTACTGACAGTTGAGGAACCAGAGACAATTCATTATTATTATACTATATTAGTCTAGTTGCTACCTGCATTGCTGAAAGGAGTCCTCACACTCTAAATTGCTGTTATTTCCCAAATCTCATTCATGTTTGATGATACACAGACATATTCATATGGATATGTATGAATAATTTTACTTGAATGCTGGTCATTAGGTGATTATATTGATTGGGTACAATGTCTTCTTTAACCATCTATTAAAAAATGGAACAGTTTTATTGGAGAAGTACAGATTTTGAGACATATGAAAGATACATCTGTTAATTATTTTGTCTTTATTCATGGAACACATTACCATTTGGTAGGTACTTCCTATTTAATGAGATCCTAACTCTAAAGTATGAAGAGACTTTAAAGGCCATGTAATTCAACCCCCTCACTTGATAGATGAAGAAATAGGGGACCAAGGAGGTTAAATTAGTTGCTAAAAGTCAGAAATGGTAACTCTAAAAATGGTACTTCAGAGAGATATGGAACAGGAGCACATTTTATAGATGAGGAAAATGGGTCTCAGTTAAAGATTAAAAGGCTCTACAACTTAGAAGAGCCAAGAATAGAATCCAGGTCTTCTGGTTAATGTATCCCTGTGCCCACTATAATATTCTGCCCTTTAAAAAATAATAATGATTGTACTGCTGTGGAAGCTTTGTCCAGTTTTGTACATGTAATTTTCATGAAAGTTAATCTGTTCATATTTTATTTATCTCTGTACTATCCTTGTTTCCCCCTCCCGTAGGCTTTAAGATTATAAATTCATTATACAGTAGAATGCTTTATTTTGTATATTATTTTGTTTGTATTTCTCATGCAATCAAGCCATTTATCAGTAAGAAAAAAATGAAATCTTTAATACTAAGACTTTAGGAACACAGGGGCAAATTATTCGCAAATTTACTTAAGTAAAATCTGTGTGTGTGTGTTTGCCTAATTTCTTTGGACTACATGACACCTACCAATGATTTTGAAAATGTTTCTGGTTCAAAACAATTTCTATATGCACATTAAAATATTTACATATGTGAGTATATATGTTTGTGTATTTGTATATATACATACATACAAACATATATGTATATATACAATATATAGCATCTTGTAAATAACTTTCCTCCAAGATAATACTAAATGTATTTTATGGGTTCTCTTCTAAATTCAGGTTTTGGGGTGGGATTTGGAGCAATAGAAATGTTATAGCATAAAAGGAGGTTAACTATAGAACTTTCCAATTTAAAGAACATGAACAGACTGATCCTATCTGTGGAAGAAGTCCTGTCTTATGGTGATTCTATAGCTTTTACACTTTTACCTGATTAAAATTAACAGAATAAATGGAAAAGTATGTCATTTTGTCAGCCAGGTTAAGTGTACTGAGACATGAACTTCCTTAATTTCAGAGTCAAAATCTGAACCCAGATGATTTGAACACAACTCCTACCCTGAACTCTAAAATTACATAACTTAAAATGATGTTAGCCAAGGGGTTGATGAAATTTTTATATCTGTGTCTATAGCTTTATGAAAATAAAATATAGTCAAATTATATTTTTGTCATTATATACTTTCACAAACAATAAAAGGAAATGAAAACTTCATCTTGCTTCTACCTGGACTCAAAAGTTTTCTTCAAAAACTTAACTACAGCCCCTCCCCTCGACCTGTCAAAGAATTTTTGTGTAAGAACTATTTATCGTGCTCTAATAATGTCATCCACATAGATATTAACATAAACATAGGACTGATCAGCTTTGGAAATAACTTTTAAAGTCTTGAGATTCAGTACTCATAGCTCCCAATGGATTGGAGGGGCCCACATTATCAAAGGATAGATAGATAGATAGGAGAGAGACAGTCAGACAGAGACAGAGACAGAGATAGAAACAGAGTCATAGAGAGAGAGCATTTAAATGCTTACTATATTCCAGGAACTGTACCAAACTTTTGGGAGGAAATGGAATCAAAAAGAAAAAATAATAATTCCTGCCCTGAAGAAACTTATGTTCTTATTGGGAAATACTTAAAACACTTAAAATAGAGATTAAAACCGGGTAAATGTGGGAATAAGTTTCCATTTGAGAGCAAGCAAAGAGAAGACTGGAGAAGCAGGAGTGGAACCTGGAGAGGACAGGACTTGGCTGGCTTGAAAACTTGTAGTAAGTAATCTACTAATGTATTAATAATATAATACATTTTTCTGAGAGACTTAGAAGAAAGAATGCTATCCACATCCAGAGAAAGAACTGTGGAAGTAGAAACACAGAAGAAAAACAACTGCTTGATCACATGGGTTGATGGAGATATGATTGAGGATATAGACTCCAAGTGATCATGCTAAAGCAAATGTTAATAATATGCAAATATGCCTTGATCAATGACACATGTAAAACCCAGGGGAATTGCTTGTTGGCTACAGGAAGGGGGTGGGAGAAGGGGAGAGAAAGAACATGAATCATGTAACCATGGAAAAAACATTCTAAATTAATTAAATAAAATTTTGCAAAAAACGTAATACATTTTATCATATAATTAAATGAAAATTATAAAGTTTACATAAAATGCATAACTAAAAAGGATGATAAAATGATAAAGTAATATTTTATCTTAGAGTCAATAGGGTACCCCTGAATTGTGTTGAGTAAGTGACCTATATACCGAGTTCTACATTTAAAGAATATTGATATAAGGATGGGTTGGAAAAGAAAGATGTTTTAAGGAGATAGATCAATTAGGAGGCTACTATAATAGGCCAGGAGAAAGACAAAGAATGCTTGAATGAGGTGGGTGGCTATGTAAGTAGAGAGTGGGGGATGAATTTAAGGATGCTAGAATTGAGATTAAACTTGGCACTTGAATGAATGTATAGTAGGACGTGTGCTGGTAAATGTTTAATAACTGATTCTCTGAAAAATGAAAGTGCAGCACTTTTAAGTTTAATCCACGTTATTAATATTTTCTTCATTACTCTTAATTCTAGACAATAAACAATACAACAAATCAAGCCATTATTTAGCCTTTCTTGATTTCCAAGATGTAAATGCTTATACACAAATCTTAACAATTTTCTCTTGAGTTGTTATGACATGGCTTCAGCACATCTCTGATTTGGTCTTAGTTCATAGGACTTCAAATACAAAATCTTTGCATTTTATCACTTGATTTAATATAGATAAAAACCTACAGTGCTTAATAACATTCAAATACCTTTTAGTTCCAAATTCTATGTCAAAAGAAGTATTTTTTTCAACCCAATCTCTCATCATACATTGATAGGAAATATTGGTTAGTGCTGAGAATGAAGAATAATTAATAAAAATAATAGTAACAAATGTGCAAGTAGAAATAATCAAGATCATGGCATGGTAAAAGCAAAAATAAACTAGTTTTGAACTCAAAAGAGTTGTTTCGGACTCCAGTTCTGCCACTTGCTACTTTTGTGGCCTTGGATGAGTCATTATTTTTTCCATTATTTTTCCGTTAATTAATTTTTTTATTTTGAAAATGAAGGGGTTTAGACTAGAGAATATCCATTGTATCTTTTAGCTACAAATTATGACCTCATGACCTACTCCATGACTGAGAGTCAGAAGATCAAATTCTGATTCTGCTGCTATATGATAATATCTCAACTTTTAATTTCCTAACCTATAATTTGACAGAATTGGCTAGATTATATCTAAGGACCCTTTGAGTTCTGAATCTTGTGATGATCATTGTAGTAGTGGTTAAGTTCAACAAAAACCTCTCCTCATAGATGAAATTATTAATTATGCTTCTATATGTTATGGAAAATTTACAAATCTATCTCAGTGGGAACTAACAAAAAATGAAAAAAGATATTCCCTAGAAAATGAAAGCAGATGAAAAATGCATATTTCTTAGGAGACTATGAAATGCAGTGCTAACCTATTCTTATGTAAGCATTATACAGAAACAGCCTCTAAGTCAGAAAAATCTAGATTCAAATCTCACTTCTGACACTTTACAAGTCACTTAAATTTATCCTTTCTTTCTCAGAAATGGGTTTAAGTATATTTCTTCTGTGAGAATATATTGAGGGACTGGAATCTGCATCACTAAAAAAGATGAAGACAATTAAGGCTTAATTATTTGGTAAAGCAGAGTAATTCTGTAGATTTTCTTTCACGTTCAGCAAAACATTAGATATTGTTTCTATGTGATTCTTAAGAACAATTTGTGGAGATGAGGGCTACTCAACAATTAAGTTAGGTCAATTTGGAAATGATAGGATACAAAAAATAATTATTAATGCATTGATATCAATTCTTAGTGAGTTTCAGTGAAAGGTACCAAGGAATTGTCATTGGCCCTGTGTTTTTCAACATTTAATAAATGATTTGGATGAAAATATAGATGACCTATTTATTAAATTTTCAGATGACTTGAATTTAGGAAGCATAGTAGCAATCTGGGTTACAAAGTAATGATCTAAAAATATCTATATAGTAAAACAAAAGTTTATCAGATTCTTGTGATAAAATTTAATAAGGATAAGTCCTATGCATGGGTGAAAAAATGTTAGCATCACAAATTAGGAGAACAGATTGTCCGGGTCCAGCCGGACACAACCGAGGGGTCCGGGGAAACAGCAACCTAAGAACCCATAGGGAGAGATGAGGGGAGACCTCGCGCGCAAGACACAGAGTCGTTTGGATGGAAGCAAGGCTCGTTTATTGCAGATCTATGACAAGAATATATAGGTTGAGGGCAGAAGGGGGTCGGCAGATACTAAGGGGAAAGGAACACGGAAAGGGAGCATAGAAAATCTCCTGTGGCGTCTTACTGTCTCCAAGCATGGCTGGGCCTATGATCAATATCTTATCTTAGAAGAGTGACTATTTTATCTCAAAGTCTTGGTCCCTAACAACAGATGAATACTCATTTGCCTGCAAAAGATATTGGGACCTTAGTGGACTATAAACTCAGTGTCAACTGTGATATTCTAGTTTGAAACTTGATCATATGATGCATTAAAAATAGTGGGGGGCAACTAGATAGTGAAGTAGATAGAGTGCTGGACCTGAGGGAGTGCTCCTCTTCCTGAGTATTCACACCTGGCCTCTCTGTCTCTGTCTCTGTCTTTCTCTTCCCTCCTCCTCCTCCTCCTCCTCCT
>NC_058130.1:657874299-657883881 GCF_016433145.1 Gracilinanus agilis
CTTCTTCTTCTTCTTCTTCTTCTTCTTCTTCTTCTTCTTCTTCTTCTTCTTCTTCTTCTTCTTCTTCTCTCTCTCTCTCTCACATACACACACACACATACACAAACACACACACACGTGTCTAAAAAGAGGGTGAAAAGTGACCCTACTTTGCTTTGGTTGGTGTTTCATCAGAATGTTAAATGTGAGTAAAGTTATTATTAATGCATGATCATCCAGGTGAAAGCAAGCAAGATGGTGAAAGGCCTTGAATTCCTATTATACAAGTATTATTTGAAATGATTAGTAAGGGTTAGACTAAGTGAGAGAAAATTTAAGGGTTAACATGTGATCTGAGAAAGGAATGACAAACCACCTTTACCAAGAAAATCCCAAATGAGGTCTTGAAGAATCAGACATGATTGAAACAACCAAACAACAAGAGTACAACATGATAATGACCATTCAATTGTTGTTATGCTTTTAAGGAGAAGAAAGTTTAAATTTATTATGCTTGAGTCCAGAGAGCAGACCTAACAATAATAGGTAGAATATGTGGGAGATAGATTTTGAATCAAGGTAAGAAAAAAAATCTTAATCATTAGAACTATACACATACAGAATTAAATATCTTGGTATGTTGATGAATCTCCTCCTTATTAGAGAAGTCTGGATGACTGTTTTGGGGATTTTTTATATGTTATCAAAGGGTAGATATGGTTTGCAATAGAGATAATTTGAGGTCCCTTTTAACTATGAGGATCAATTAATCCTTATTTCAATGGGAATGTGTTGGGAAAGTCTATGGAGGCATATTTTGGGGATTAAATTAATAAAACTAGGACAAATTTGCAGTGGTAGTGCTGGTGTTAGGGAATAAAATGGAAATGAAATTGAAAAAATATTCCAATTTCTTAACCTAAGATATCATGAGAATCAAGGGGTCATCAAAACTACCTGAGATTTAGCAAAATTAAATGAAATTTCTTCTTGGAAATAACCAAGAAATTATATTGTTTACTCCTGATTAATTAATAACTATAAGGTGGTTAGGAGCGAGTTAGTAAAATTTTTTCAAAGGTGAAAAACACAATCAAACCATTTAATTGGCATCATTCTAATGAAAATTAAAATGTATATTTGAATGAATGAAATATTCTCCCCACCCTTTTGAAGTCACCAGTTCCAAATCAATCAAAACAGACTAGATCTTCATAATATCCAATTCAGCTGATTGAAAATATTTTGTCCAGTAAAACAATAAGCCAAATGAAAAAGAGAAAAATCTCTTCATTATTTGTCATTGCAAAGACATAAATCTGTTTCTTTGCCAATTTTTTTTTGTTTTTGTAACCAATTGTTTTGGCATTGTGCAAAGACAGCTTAAATGTGAAAAATAGTTGTAATGAGCCTAATTCCACAACTTCTGTAGAGATATATGTCTCTTTTCTGCATAATGACCTTTGAAATCAATAGGGCTTCATAAACAAAGAAACATTTGGCACTCTCGAAGCAATATCAATTAAGTTAAAAATGAATAATTTTAGAAAGCATTTTAAAAGATTTATTTAAAGTGGCATGGGAATAATTAGACAAAGATAATCATAGGTTGCTCTGAAATTATAGAGCTGATATCAACCATTCTGAAAACAATAAAGCTATTTAATAACATTTTCTATTGAACAATTTAGCTACTGTTTCTTTCCTTTGTAAATTGTACAATATTCTATTGTCCTAACCTTAGACCCTTGACTCCTAAGTGAGGAGCAGAATCACATAACAGGAAGAATATTGGACTTGCATATAAAAGAGACCCCGGGTTGAAATGAGATCTTGTCTATGAAGCTTTTTTTTTTTTTGCTAACTTTAATGTATTAAATAGATACCAGTTATATTTCTTTAATGATCCTCACTGATAATCAATGTGCATGCCATTTAATGTCTTTGAACCACAATATTTCCTATATAATGGGAACAATAATACTTAGTAATTTAATGGGTTGTTACTAGAATAGAAAGACATTATGAATACAAAGATTTTTTATATCTTAAAATACAAAATGAACACAAAATGTCATTATTATGTCTTTACAAATTATGAGATGCAACTCATTATCCCATCTTCATGATTGAAAGATTGCATTTCTACTAATTTTTGGATAAACTTCCATCCTTATGTGGCTAGGTAGTATAACCTATCCCAGGCAAAATTTGAAATAAACAAAGTTTTCCTTCCATATCTTCTCACTTTCCTTATCTTTATTCCTTTATTGTGTAAGGGGACAGAACACTACCCAATAAAGTTTCAGTTCAAATAACAATATTTTCTTCCTAGAGCCAATCAAACCAATATGTCTGTTTGGGGACCCTGCTTGGTATGTGTAAATTGGACTTTCAATAAGCAATCCTTCTATTGCAAATCTGAGTATATTACTTTTCAGATACCTGGTATATTCATTTTGTCCCTCAGGGAAATTCCATTATCCATGTTTGTCCTCAGTCTTTCTGTTTTATTTTTCATACCCAATCAAACTCTTATTCCTTTATCTCCCTCTTTGTTAGGATGCTATCCTATTGAAATACTTATAGAGTTGGAAAGAAGTTTAGAGAACAGTAAAATCGCTCTGCCCAGTGATCTTCAGAAGAGACTACATAGTCTCTGTAAACACTGAGAGAATTCTCTGTAGTATATGAACCAGCTTATTCAATTTCTAGACATCTATAGTAGTTGAGGTATTCTTCCCCATTTTGAGTTGCAACTTGCCTTTCTCTAACCTATATTATTTTTAGCATTGTTCAATTGTTCATCATTTATCATACAGATTGTTCTTAGCATTTTCACTAGGAAGCAAAATAGGTTAAGTCTAATACATTTATTTACTGGTTTAAAAATTAAAAAGGACTGTTCTTCACTCTACTATCCTATTCTACCCTCCTTCTTCCAAAAAACAGCAAATGTTCCTTTACTTTATGCTAAACAAGACAATTTCTTTCTAATAATCCTAATACAAATCAGATCCAATACTCCCACTCCTTCTGATTGCCTGTTTAGGGAAATACTCAATATCCTCCCTGATTTTACTGTAGATATGCCCTAATCAGAGAGTAGAGCTGTAGGGCTATCATCTAATGTTCAGCAGTCTACTTCTATTTCCGATCTCCACTTTATTTCAACACTGAAGATTCAGCTTGGTGGAAAAATGACTAAAGATTCTCAAAGACTTTAGTAATGCAGCACAAATTCTGGTAGGACTTATCAAACTGCAAAAACTGTGAATTAAGGTACAATGATGAGCTATATGTCTGCCATTTGATGACCAGTCTAATTAAGAGCTTCATCAGCAGTCAGTTATTCAACAGGTAATGATTGGGACTGGAGTTTTGGCCATGGTAATTCAAGAAATGTCTAAGGGGTGGATCTATGACTTTGGGGTATTGTATATACACCATTAAAATCACAACTATTTTACTAAATTTGGAGATAGCATGAAAAAACAAGTGGAATTTGAGCGCATAAGGCCTGACTTCTAATCCTTGTTCTGTCATTATTTGCATAATGACAGACAAGCCAAATAAATCTTATGGTCTATATCTTATGATACTAATAATTAACAGTTACTTTTTTGGTGGTGGGGGAAATGACCATGTCACTATTTCCAGGCTTAAATACAATCTACTATGTAGTCATATGACAAATTAATTCATGCTATATTAATAATGAGTAAAAGCTGAGAGTATCACCAAACTGCATTTTAAAAGATGATATTTACAAAAATAAAGAGATGACTTTTTAATAGTATAATATAAGGGAGTAAGGAAAATGAGTTGAAATATTTTGGATAGGGGTAGTCAAGCAAGGGCCCCATAAGTTTTACCATAAGATTGACTGCTTTTTTTGCTAACACATAGTGTTTGTCTCTTAGGGATAACATAAATGATAATTCTTTATATTAAAAAGTATTATCAAGGCACTGTTTTTTGTAGTTAACTAGATGAGTATGCTTAATTAAAACAATTTATACTTCAGCAAGCTGTGATTTCAGTGGTTTGGATACTTCCATCATTGATGAATTATTACTTTGTGTCTTATTAGGTGATTTAAGGAATTTCTATGCCTGAATAAGTATGTCTTGTGGAGGCCAGTCTTCTCTTTAGAATTATATTTTTCCTAATTACATGGAGAGGCAATTTTAATGATCATTTTTTGATATTTTGTTATCCGTGATTTTTCCCCTCTCTCCTTTCCTTCCCCCTCCCTATGGCATCAGGCAATATGATACAGATTATATATGTGCTATTATGCAATATATATTTCCACGTCATTAAGCTGTGAAAGAAAATATATGTTTATATGAGAAAGAAAATCATAAATGAAATAAAGTGAAAAATGTTTTGCTTCAATCTGCATTCAAACTCCATCAGTTTCTTTTATGGTGGTGGATATCTGTTTTTGTTGAGTCCCTCAAAATTTTCTTGGATCCTTGTATTGCTGATAATAATTAAGTCCTTCACAGCTGATCATTGTACATTATTACTGTTACTATGTACAATGTTCTCCTGTTTCTACTTACTTCACTTTAAATTACTTCATATAAGTTTTTCCATGTTGTGACCAGCCTTTTTAATGATTAAAGCAGCTTATATTTACACAGAGCTTGAAGATTTTCAAATAACTTTCCATCATTATATCATTCTAGCTTCACAAAAACTCTATAAGGTAGATGCTATTATCTCCCAAAATTTTATAAATGAAGATATTGAGGGGAAAAGAAGTTAAGTTATTTAATCAGGGTCACCCAAATATTAAGTATCTGATGTGTTATTCAAACTCATTTCTTCCCGACTCCAAGTACAGTGATCCAGCCAATATACCACTGTGACTCTTCTGGTAATGAACAAATATTAGGTTCACATAGAATCTATAGGTAAGCTCATAATTACAAATTTCCATTTTGCTAGATAATCTTCCAGGATTTCCACTTCAGTGACTTTGAGAAGTCTATAATATACCTTCAGGAAGGACCTAACTTTGAGTCCCATATGCACCATTTTTAGCTGCATGGACATTGAGCATGTGATAACCTCTATGAGTCATAATTTCTTTGTCTGTAAATGGAGGATAATTGAAATATAAGGTTTACAGATTTATATCAAAGTTCAAATTAGAGAATATTTGTAAAAAGCAATTTTTAAAAAATACAACACTTGGGGCAGCTGGGTAGTTCAATGGAGTGAGAGTCAGGCCTAGAGACAGGAGGTCCTAGGTTCAAACCCGGCCTCAGCCACTTCCCAGCTGTGTGACCCTGAGCAAGTCACTTGACCCCCATTGCCCACCCTTACCACTCTTCCACCTATGAGACAATACACCGAAGTACAAGGGTTTGAAAAAAAAATACAACACTAAAAGGTATTGTCATTTTATATGTAGTTTATAATCTCTCCACTAAATTTGCATTCTGGCTTTTCATTGTGGTGAATAATAAAACACCATACTTAGAGCCAAAAAGGACTTAGTTGTGAGTTACTCCTTATTCACAAGCAAGATGTATGACCCTGAACAACCAACAAGATTTCTGAGCTTCTATTTCTTTATCAGTGATTTGGGGTTATTACAAGTTGCTGTAATTACCTCATAATATAATAATAAAGAAATTGCAATTGTAAATTTTAAAATATCATGGGGACAGTAGTTTTAGGGGACAATCTTAATGGAATTCATGTTATGCTAAATCTTACCAAATTAGTGAGGCTATATAGTCCTATTGGTGGACCCCTATGACAGTCTTTCTGTGACTACAGCAACCACTAATCATGACAATTTTATTCAATAGATATTTCAAGACAAGATTATGCTGAAAGAATAGGGGTTTAGACCAAAGAGAAAACTCATAGGAAGCAAAATATCTACCTTCAGGTATTTAGAGCACTTCCATATAAAGGATAGGTAAAAAAAATTTTTCTGCTTAGTCTTAAAGGGCAAAACTAGGAAAAGCAGGTGAAAATTACAAGATGGAAGAATTACACTTGAGGTGAAGAATACTTAATAGTTAGTGCTATTTTAAGGGGATCCAGTAAAATTGTATTCAGAAATAGTAGTTTCCTTTTGCTGGAAATGTTCAAGAAAAGGATAAACGATTTTTGTGAAATGTTATAAAGACAGTTCTTGTTAAAGATTTATTTGTTTTTGATGGCTAGATTTTGGATCTATATTAAACTTAGGTTCTGAATTTCTGTGTTTCTTGAGGGGAGAGAGGCAAGACACAGCAACACATATATTAAAATATGGGAGGGTTCATTTGTACTTAGTGAAGAGAATATATACTCCAAAGAAACCCTTTGAAATATTTGAAGTATTTTTGATGATATATTCATAAAGATAGTTCTCTATGATTTGAAGTGTCTTTTTGCAAAATAATTTGGTAAAATATTTTAGATTTTTAAAATGTGTCCAGCAAAGACATGGAGACAAATCCATTCATTGTATCTTCCAGTGAAACTCAGGAGATTTAAGGGTGATGGTTGGAGGTTATTTGCTAAAACATGAAATATTAAGAAAGTTCATTCCATAACTGGTGTCATTGAAACTTTATAAATTCCTTAGATGTCTTCTAAAGCTTACAATGGTGAAGACATGTTCCAGGACTAGTGATAAGTCAAAGAATTGACTCAGAAGGAATGATCAAAATTTCAAATAAGAACACCAGCTAGGGTATTCTCTGCTCCATTTGATATTATTAGAACTTTGTTTGAAAAATAAGAATACAAAAATACAATTTTCAAGGTAGATTTTATTTTCAAATTGAGTGCAAATTACCCAACTTGTGTTCATACAAGCAATAACTATGCCTGTAAGCTTAGGGTTGAATATTCCCTTTCTTGCTTGCTTCACTTAAAGTGTAGAAACACAGCTGGGAATTGAAGAGTCAGGTCTAGTTTATTCAGCCTTCAGAAATTCAATAGGAGTTATAACCTATGCCTTAGAGATTCAATCCATTGTAATTATAGGTAACAAAATCATGATTGAAAGTCAGGGTAGTTTTTTTCTTTGTTTAGTCTGGAAAATGGAAATAATGTCATTTTTTTGGTCAACAAAGCCATTATCCCTCTGGCTTCAAATGAGTCCTCTGTCAAAACATCTTTCTTGGACTAATGAGGTATGAAAAATATTGATGTAATGAATATAATCAATCAGTCTGTCAGCAAATATTCATTAAATATGCTTACTCAATTCAACAAAATTACCAAGTATCCAATATATACAGAGAATTTAGTAACTTTTATGACAAAAACACTCCTTCTCACTCACACTTCTCACAGATGTATTATCTTCTAATAGAATTTTATTCCATTAGAACATAACCTGCTTCAGGGCAAAGACTGCTTTGTTTTGTATTTTATATTTATGTCCTAATGTATAGCAAGGGCCTGGCACTTAGTAGTCAGTAAATGTTTTTCACTTATTCATTCATCCATTCATCCATGCAGTCAGTCATTTGTGGAAAAGTAGAAAATTTAATAAGTTACTGTACCTGTTCTTATGGAGCTTTCAGACTAATAGGATAAGACATGTATTCAGATAACTCTAATACATAATGATACAGTATTAAATATCTATTACATGGTGTGCATTAGAATGCTTACTGGACACTGCAGTAGAAATTTGGTACCTGTCAGCAAAGAGTTTTTAATCTAGTTAGATAGAAAAATAAGCACATTTGAGACAAGTGTTGAACAACTTGTACCACCAGATTATAATCATTAGCTTATTTTAAGCCTAATGGGGAACATAATTGCCCCATTATGATTCCATTCTCTTTGGCTTTAGGAAGTTTATTTTAGAGAAAAGTTGAGAGTTTAGTTAAAGTCTGAATCCTCAGTTAGGAAAATTCCTAACATTAAGGAAGCATTTGGACTCTTTAATTTTATATTTAATATCTGGCCTCTTTGTGGTGTGGCTAAATTTAGTTTTTTAGCTAACTAAATTGCAGATTTTGCTATTTTGTCCATGAATAGACGTTATAGGCAGCAAAAAGAGGCAGGAGAAAGATCCAGTCTTCTCTCAGGATTTTCTCTAAGTTCATGTCCTCTGCTTAAAGATGCCTATAGAGTCAATGATCCCCTTCCAGAACATTTTTATCTACTATAGCTCAGTCTTGCCTATTTTCTCAGGGAAGTCCTGGAATACCATACTTTAGACTTTCAAATAAATGTCCTTCGATTTCTCTTGATAATTTATATTTGAAGAAAAACAAGTTTTTTCAGCCTATGTGGACATTATGTGTGTATACACATTTCCAAAATAGATCCTATTATGTTTCCACTAAAACAAGCTTTTTTTCTTGAACTTTACTTGTTCTGTCAAAGATACCACCGTCCTTTCATTTGCCCAGTTTTAAGATGTTGATGGCATTTTGACTCCTCACTCTTCCTTATGAATCATATGTAAACAATTATCATATCTCTCGATTCCTAGCTTTAAAATATCTCTTGAAATTCATTCCATTTTCTTTTCTTACATGGTCCCCATCCTGTGTTAGCCCCTTATCATTCTTGGCCTGGATTACTTGAATAAACTTCTCATCAGACTTCCCGTTTCAATTTTTTCTGTTCTCAAATTTATCTTCCATGTAGCTTCCAAAGTGATTTTTCTAAATTCAAAATTTGGCCATGTGACTCCCTGACTCTAAATTCCAGTGACACTCATAACTCTAGAATCAAAAATACTAAGTGCTCTATTTGATAAAAAAAACTTTAACAACTTAGCCCTAAACTCTTTTCCCCATACTTATTATTCACCACCCTCTTTCACATAATACAAACTGGCTGTCTAGTTGTAGATCACACAGGACATTCCATTTACCATCTCCATAGTTTGAACTGGATATTCCCCAGACCTAGAATACATTCCTTCCTTACTCCTGCCTATTAGAAAAGCTTATTTTTTGGGGAAAAAATAATTATGTTTTCCTGATCACATTCATCTACCTTCCCCACTAAAATTATTATATATTTAAAACTTACTAATATGTAAAAATGTTTACTAAATCAATGTTTGCTTAATGATTATTTGATAGAAGAGAGTTTTTGAAGAAACTATACCATTCAGAAACTTATTGAATATAAGGGATAATTGAAATTAATGGGTCAAAGAGGAATACCAAACTTAAAATCTGGGTGACTGAAAACAGTGTAGTTATTCACAAAAGAAAGTTGAAAAAGGTAGACTTTTGAAGGAGAAGAAAATGCATTTAATTAGAATCATATTATCTTAAGTAATGAAAGGACTTTCATTATGTTGGAGTTCCAGTGAATAGAGTGAACTAAAGATAGAGAATCAAATAAATTATTTAGTTAGAAGGTAAATTGGAAATCTCCTAGATCAAATGTTACCATACTTTTCTGATCAAGCACGCAATCTGTTAAAAAATCTTTCCAAGGGGGCAGCTGGGTAGCTCAGTAGATTGAGAGCCAGCCCTAGAGACAGGAGGTCCTAGGTTCAAATCCGGCCTCAGACACTTCCCAGCTGTGTGACCCTGGGCAAGTCACTTGACCCCCATTGCCTACCCTTACCAATCTTCCACCTATAAGTCAATACACAGAAGT
>NC_058130.1:657886870-658076216 GCF_016433145.1 Gracilinanus agilis
TATATATATATATATATGTGTGTGTGTGTGTGTATGTATATATGGTAGTAATTAGATTTATATGTCATTCTAAGGCTTTTAAAGCACTTCAGAAATATAATCTCATTTTATCCTTAAAAGAACCCTGGTAGAGGGGCAGCTGGGTAGCTCAGTGGAGTGAGAGTCAGGCCTAGAGACAGGAGGTCCTAGGTTCAAACCCGGCCTCAGCCACTTCCCAGCTGTGTGACCCTGGGCAAGTCACTTGACCCCCATTGCCCACCCTTACCAATCTTCCACCTATGAGACAATACACCGAAGTACAAGGGTTTAAAAAAAAAAAAAAAAGAAAGAACCCTGGGAGTCTGGTGTGATTATAATCCTTATTTTTTTTAACAGATACAGAAACTTAGTAGGAAGAAGTTGAGTAACTTACCCAAGAACACACAGTTAAGTAAGTATCTCAAGCCAAATTAGAAATAAAATTTTCCCAATTATAGGTCAAATGCTTTATCCATTTTGGCACTTAACTGCCTCAATATTCAAGTACAAAATGTTTGAAAAGATCAAGAAAGTTGAAGACTGAGTAAGTAGCATCATACTTAGAAGTTGAAAAGTCTTTGTTTTCTTTAAAAAGGCAACTTCAATTGAGTAAGGAGTCAAGGATAAGTTAGAAACAGAGAAAGTGGATAGCTAAAAGAACAACAACAATTTCCAATGAAATAGGGACATTCAGGATTGGATGTGTCTTGGGGGAAAGATAATGTAATGAAAATCTATCCTTTAAGCTTATTCTCATGTATTTATTCTCATATACACATATACACACAAATGAAGTATGTTTGAATATATATGATGATGGTGGGGGAGGGTGTATTCATTCACTAGATTATAATCCAAGATTATAGTAACAGATTCTATGGTAAACCAGGGAATAAGGTATGAGCATTCTGAGGAGAAGTAATGGAAATTTTCTTGAGCAGCTACTTTGAGTTTCTTGGTTAAGTTAGATAATATACTCTTTCCTGAAGGGCCCACATATCCATTTTGATAAGTACTATATGTTTATGGAGATGTCTAAGTGGAGAAGTATTGGGTGATGCAACTATATTGCTTACAAATTTGCTGGGGATGTGACTTGCTTTCCACAGCCTTATTTCTTGATTTATCCACTTTTTGGGTTCAAACTGTCACCCCAGTAATAGTATAATATGGACTTCTATGAGATTACAACCACTAATTTGAAGACCTTTCAGCTTGACAACGAAAATCAGAAAGTCTTTAGATAATTGGTATTGAGAAGGTCCCATTTAGGAGAACTTGTTTCATTTTGGGGACATTTCTATTTTGGGGAATTTTTCCCTGACATCAAAACTAAATATTGCTTTTGTAAATTTCTACCTATTGACATCAATCTGCACATCAATTATCATGTATTAGACACTCTGGAACCAAATAAAAGCAATGTGATCCTTAGAAAAGCTTACCTTCAGTCTTAGAAGCAAAACTATGTGTTGGTTCCAAAGTAGAACAGTGATAAAGGCTAGGCAATTGGGGATTTAGTGAATTATCCAGAGTCACACAGCTAGGAAGTGTCTCAAGTTGAATTTGAACCCAGGACTTCCCACTTCTAGACCTGGCTCTCAATCCACAGAGACATTAGGAACAGAGTTTCTAATACTTGAAGACAGTAATGAAACTGTTCGTCTTTAGTCTTCTCTTGTCACTAAATATCCTTAATTACTTCAAACAATTTTCATGTGGCATGGGCTTTAGGCCCTCATTTGTATGCTTTTCAATGCAATTAAAAAAATATAATAACTCTATATATAGAAGTAATAGAGAAGGAAAGAAGAAGAAATTACATATTTGTCCTCTGTAGAGAGATACAGTGAAAAAATAATCTAGAAGAAGCAAAGATGGAAATCCCAAAATAATATCTGAGATTTAAAATGTGGATTATAGGAAAAAAAGAAAACCACCAAGTTTGCAGCTATGTTAGAGCAATCTATCAACAAAATCACTAAATGGTAAAGGAGAAATAAGCTGTTAAGCCCCTTCATGCTCCTTAAAATGACACCAAAGTATGAAATTCTGTATCCATATAAAGATGAAACACATTCCTAGCTCTCCTTCATATCTTACATATTTTGCTTAATAAAAATTGATGCAGCAAAACACTTATCTTTCTTGTAAAATTTCATGCTGAATATGTGGTTTCTAATAGGAAAGAATAAATTGAACATCAGATATTTAATTATGTATGCCTTGCCACAGAATGCTTTAACTTAGGCCTTAAGAAACCAATATTACCTTTGTTAGAGTAAACAGATTGTGGAGCATGGCAAGAGTATCCCAAGATAGACAGATTTTACAATAATGAGTATTATTGCTTTTATATTAGATCTTTGCTCTGGTCCCTCTTCTCCCTTTATACTAAGCTCAAAATAGAAGCATTATGGATATTTTAAACTCAACATGTTGAAAATTGAATTCATTATTTTTCCCCCTAAATTCTCCTGCCCTCCTAGCTACCCTTTTACTGTTGAGGGCATCATCATTCTATAAGTCACTCAAGCCTTATAACCTAAATTTCATTGGCAAGTACTCACTGGCTCTCACCTGTAATATCCAATCTGATAGGAAGGCAACCTGTAGATTTTACCTTTGCATCATCTCTCAAATATGTCCTTTTCCCTCTACTGATATTGCCACCATACCATTAGAGACACTCAGTACCTAATACTTGGACTATTGCAATATCCAATTAATGAATCTAACTTTAATCCATTCTTCATTAAGCCACGAAAGTGAATTTCCTAAACCACAGTCACCCCTCTGCCTCACTGCCTACACACATGCGCACACACACACACACGCGCACACACACACACACACACACACACACACACACACACACACACTCAGTTATTTCCAGTGGCTTCCTCTCATCTCCAGGATTGAATAGTAAATTTTCTCTTGGATATTCAAAGCCCTTCAAAACTTACTCCCCCACTTTCCAATCTTTTTATACCTTACTCTTAACTTACTCTTCTGTCCAGTGAGTGGCCTCCATGTTCCACAAATGAGACATTTATACCTCATGAATCTTAGCATTTTCTCTGGCTTTCACACATGGCTAGAATGAGCTCAATCCTATCTTAACCATTTTCATTCTTTCAAGTTCTGACTAGGCTTCTTTATTCTACAAGAATCCTTTCCTAACCTTTCCAAATTCTAGTACCTTTTTGCTTTTAATTATTTCCTATTTATTCTGTATATAGCTTGTTTGTATATATTTGTTTACTTATTACCTCCCTGTACTACATTATGACCTCCTACAGAGCATGGTGTATCTTTTCCCTCTTTTTCTATCCTCATTGCTTAGCAGAATGTTTAATAAATCTTTATTGGTTTTATGTGTATTATCTATTATTTAGATATTGTCAGAAAGCATACTCTAACATGAATCCAAATTTAGTCTTTGTCTCTCCACTTCTCTTTCCTTCTTTTCCTTATTGCTCATACATAGTGCACCCTCAAATACATGATACTTAAATGGATCCCTTTCATTAAAATGTTTATTCCTTCCAATGAAGAAGATAATAATTCATCAATTTCTTCCCAACATGTGCAATTTTATCCATGTTTTCCCATAAATTCACCATGATTAGTCCATTCTATACTTAAGGAGAAGCAAAGGATTAAAGTGACCTTTCCTTGAATTTTTGACAACTTGAAGATACCAATGGGAAAAAAAATCAACTATCCATTTGTTAACCTTTGCTCTCACCAAGATCTTCTTAATTCATACATTTCTCTGATGTAATCATTTGACTAATATTTATTATTATTATTATTCCTATTGACTCCCAGAGGAGCATAGGGCTGCAACCATCTCATGCCAACGGACTCTATTCTGGGCAACTTCCCCCAACTGGGCATCTCACGCCAACGGACTCTGTTCTGGGCAACTTCCACCAACTGGGCATATCTTTGCCAGGTCTGTTTTGGCCTTCCGACTTTTCTCCTCCCTGGTGGGTTCCATATTTTTTTTCATAGCGTCCTGACTGATGGGATACTGAATTGTTCTTTCCCAGAGTCTGGTATTAGAGATCCTTTCAGGCCATCTGATGTTCAAGATTTGATGTAGGCCTGGAGTTTGTTGGCTTTTGCCAGCACGCATCGTGGACTTTGTTGGAGAGCAATCTTCCAGGCTAGGAGATCGTTGGTTTTGTTGGTTTAATGAGGTTGCAGTTTCTATAGCAAGTGAGATTTTTACGGGGTGAGGTTGCTAGCCTCACACCCAACCCTCCTCCTTTTTCAGCCGGGCTTGGGACCGTCCTTGGCGGAGTTCATTTGACTAATACTCCTTACTAATTTCTTACTTATACCATGGCATTCCTCTCATTTACCTCCCCTAAACATCAGTTAATAGTGATATACATTTGGGTGTATCTCAATTTCTTTTCTTTTTTCCAGAGAAAGCAGAACACTATCACTTGAAGCTCCATCAAAACATCAGAGAAATATTGGAGTAACATATAACACAAATAATAGAATTAACTTAAAAGTTATTAAGCCCTGTCTAAGAGCCAAGCATTAGGTATATTAATACAAAAATCAAGATTTCCTGGTCCCAACAATGTTACGTTCTTTAAAAATATATATTTATCTATTCTTTATATTTTATTTATTCCAGATTACATGTCAATAACATTTTAATCCTTGTTTTCTGACATTTTACAATCCATATTCTCTTTCTCTTATCCACCCATATCCCCATCCCAATGGACAGGTAATATGAATTAGGTTGTAAATGTATTATCATACAACACATATTTCCATGTTGGTTATGTTGTGAAACAAGACACATATAGCTTAAACTAGAGAAAATTCATGGAGAAAATAAAGTGAAAAATGATATGCTTCAATTTGCATTCAGACTATCTGTTCCTTCAATGATTGTGGATGTCCTTTATCATCATGAGTCTTAGAATTGTTCTGGATTCTTGCTTTGTTGAAAATAGTTAAGTCATTCATGATTGATCATCATCCACTATTGTTACTGTATAAAGTGTTCTTTTGGTTCTGTTCATTTCACTTTGCTGATCACTTCACATATGTTTTTCCAGGAATTTTTTTGCATGTATGTGATCATCGTGTTCACCATTTCTTATGGTACAATAATATTCTACTACAAGTATATACCACAACTTCTTCAGCCATTCTTCAACTGATGGATATCTCTTCAATGTCTAGTTCTTTGCAAAAACAAAAAGAGCTGCTAAAATATTTTTGTACTTTTGTATTTTTTCTCCTATCTTTAATCTCATTTGGATTCAAACTTAGTAGTAATATTGTTGGGTCAAAGAGTATGTATAGATTTATGACTCTTTGTCCATGGTTCCAGATTGCTTTCCAGAATAGTTGTATTCATTTTTAGCTCCACCAAATTTCACTTTTCCAATACATCATTTTCTATTTTTGTCATGTTAGTCTGATGAGTATGAGGCAGTATCTCAGAGTTGTTTTAATTTGGATTTCTTCAATCAATATTAATTTGGAGATTTTTTTCATATAAATAAATATAGTTTTAATTTCCTTATCTGAGAATTGTCTATTCGTATAACCTTCATCCCTTTGTCAACTGAGGGAGATTTCATTCTCATAAGAGAAAAGTAGTAGTTAAGGTGGTGTATTTTAGTTTGGGAAGTCATGGGAATGATGAATAGTTCCATGAACTGATTGAAATATTTTTTCCTTAAAATAGAAGTGATTATTTGAAAACTTTTTTCCAGAAGTACAGGTTAAAACCATAGGAGAAGGGAGCAAACAGAAAAAAGAAAAGATACATATATAAAACGTCATAAAATCAGTAGAAAAATAAATGGTTCCTCCTTTGACATGAATAACAAACTGATTTCTTTGGTTGCTTGCTAAAACACTTTATATTCTTTGGCACTGAAGAGACAACAATATTTATATTAAGGCACTGACATAAAATGTTCAAAAACTATAACTGCTTTTTTGACATGATTAAAGGTTGATAACTATGATAGTTACTCCTTCTCCTGTCACTATGATAACATTAAAATGGTTTCTCTAACTCTAACAAAGTGGGCTCACAGCTTAGTACTTTCACCTACTTCTCTATCTTTATTTTGTTCTTCAAAGCCTGATGCCAACAAAAGCATTACAAAAATGATTTACTGTGGTTTTACAGCACAACTGAAAATATATAAAGACATGAAAAAGGAAATACTTTGTGTTCAGAATTTAATACTTATCAGTAGATCTACTCAATAAAATGAGTGGGGATTCAAATATGGATCCTCCAAAAAAAAATACAACAATCTGTCAGACAACCTGAAATAATAAAAGCTTAAATTTTCAAGGAAACAAAAGGCTTTTTTCTTCAAATCTTTCATTTTATTATTTTAGTAAAAGGAATTCTAGAAGGGCTATGAGTTTCAAAATTATAACACTACTTAAGTGACAAGACCAGGATTAGAACATAGGCCTTCTGACTCATTTCAATGTACTATTGGTTAACATACAGTACTTGTCAAAATATTTCAATTTCTACATATATTTAGGAGAACTTATTGAACATCAGTATGAGATGAAATGGCATGATGTTAATATAATTAATGGTTATCACTAGAAAATAGTAGAATATTGAGTATTATATTCATTAGAAAACACAGACATATTTAATATTTTTCAAATTTGACATTGAGCTATAATGGAAATTTTGAAGAAATTTGAATACTTAATGGAGACATATTTTAGCAATATGAAATAGTAAGGTAAAATAGAATTATTAAGAGAATTGCCTCAAAGTTTGGCTTTTACTTATGTAATTATTTTTTGTCAATAATCCTCTGGTAACAGATGAATGACTCTTCACTATATCCTGAATAGATATTTGAAGAATAAAAGAACAATGACATAAGCAAGAACTTGTAACTATTTAAACAACTATTCCAAAAACAAATTGTTGTTAGTACATCTACCTTAAAAATTGAATTCATAATTCATAACTGTTTGTATCACACCCTATACCATAAAGAGGCACATTTAACACTTATATATGCTCATCATTCTAGCAAAGGCAGATATTCTTGTTTTGTTTTAAGGAAATAAAACACTTTTCTCAAAAATTTGTAATTTTTTTCTCCTTTATGTTGTCCAGAGTACTCTAAGTCCTATCCTAATACCTAGTTATGATCTTGAATGAGCCCTTACTTCTCAGGTCCTATGTCAGAAAAATCTAAGCTTTGGAATCTACCATGATGTTTCAGAAATGTCTCTTGAAGTATATAACCTTTGTGTACAGTATACCAAATTAACAAAATTCAATTCAATAAAACTGTCTACAAGGTGATTTTAATAATCAAAAAGCTGTCCAAAAGTGGAATGGTGAGTTCTCTTTCCTTGGAAATCTTCAATCAGAGACTAGTTGATCAATGATTGGGGATGTTATAATGAAAATTCCTTCATAAAGTATTGGACCAGATAATCTCTGAGTTTCCTTCTAACTCAAATTCTGTGAGGATTTTTTAAGAGAATTCTTGAAGAACTTCTGCTAATTCATGAAGGCACTACAATCTGTGCCTCTGTTCACTGAAATGAAATTGCCTACATTATGAAGAATATTGAAATACTAAATAGTCGGCTTTGCATGCATTTACTTTTTGTCATTATTCCTCCCTTCATATATGTAATTCATCTTGAGGAAAAGACTAAGCAAGATACATTTTATTTATTAATTGGAATATGATCTGGATCATAGTAACATGTGATCAATGGAAAGACATTTTAGAATTTATAACATTCGTTATTAATTAAATAAAAGCTCAGGTAATTACATCAGTCTATTACAAAAGTTTTGAGTAATTAGTAGTAAGCAGTAATATTTTTCTTATGAGTTTTTGTTACCATTTGTTTGTTTCCTAGATTTACACATTGTGACTCCTGGTCTCTACTCCCTATTCTCACTCCATGTATTTTTTTTTATTAGTTCTGTCCATGCATTTATAACAAATGATTTAATTTCATCACCACTTTTGGGGGACTTGACATTTTAAAAATTGCCTGACTTTAAACAAATTCAGATATAATAATTTACTAACAAACTTCATTTTGTTCATTTTTTATTTTTTTATTTTTAAAAATTTTTTACTTATTTTGAATAAATTGTTATATGCTTCATGTTCTTTCCCTCTCCCCCAGACCCTCTTAACCCTCCTTAGGCAATACACAATTCCATTGGGTTTTACATGTATCATTGATCAAGACCTAATTCCATATTATTGATAGTTGGACTAGAGTTATCGTGTAGTGTCTACATCCCCAATAATATCCCCATCAGCCCATGTGTTCAAGCAGACCAACTTCATTTTGAGCAGCAATGGGCTTGGTTAAATTTCATTTAACCAAAATTTTCAAAGTTCCTACTATAGACAAGCTACCTTTGAGAAAGTACACTGATAAAAGATATTATAGAATACATGATTTGGAGAATGAATTCTGGGATGTAGTTGTTTGTTAAATTCTCTCTTGTATTCATAGTAAGCTTTTGGAAACAACAGTATCTCCTCTCTGTGTTTGCTATATGGGGTTTCTATCTGAGAAACAGGCACTTAATCCACAACTACTGTGAATTTTTATGTTACTGAAAGTCACTCAGTTGGCATTTCATAAGATGTATTTCCATAAGTAAATAGATATCCTATATATTTTCCTACATTTTAATGTTTCTCATTGCACCATAGAGACTACTTAAGGCAATACATATCTATAGCTAGATTTAATTTTTCATAGGCTTATTGAGATCATTGCTTTTTTAAAATATGTATTAGATTTCAACTTGATGCTTTTTTCACAATAAAAAGTTATCTTTTTTAGCATTAGCATTTAACATTATGTTCATGTATATATAACACTAACTTACATAATTGCCATGGCATGATGGAAAAAAAATTAGAAAAATGGCCATAACACAAGAAACCTAGGGAAATAAATTATATGCAAATATATTTTACCCCAGTACAAATAGAAAAATCATCTTTTGAAAAATAGTATTAAAATCAGCATTAAATATTGTACAAAATCATTTTGTACTAAATGTAATTATCTAAAAACGAGACAAGACAACATAAAGAACCTTAATCCTTATGCTGCCAAGATTCGTTTCTTTTTGGCTTTTTCATTTGAAGATAGCTTCTAAAAGATAGGTATTGCCACAATATTCTTGGCATACTCAAGATGTCAAGAGAATAAGGACTATCTCTCATTCTGCCAATTTGGCTCAGTATAGCATGACTTTTTTCAGCCTCCACTTTATAGAGATATATCTTTCCAATATGAATTGTAATACTGTTAAAAGGCTTGCTGAATTTCCTGAATATGATAATTGAAAAGTATCACTATTTCAAAATATGTTTTCTATTTGAAACAGTAGAATTATTGAACAGTGTTCTTTCATGGCACTAAATAAAATAGATAAAAATAGACCATTTCCAATATAACATAAAGGCCCATACAGGGAATTCATTTAATTCTTTTGCATAGATTCAACCAAACATACTATATGATTGTATCTAAGGAAAACAAATTTCAGAATAGCCAAATTCAGAATTACTAATTACCAGATTGGAGAAAGATGATGAGATTTTGGCCACAGAAACTCTAGAAGGCCACACAAACATCATTGAGTGGTCACAATCTGCATTAGTGGAAGGAACATTTGAACCAATCAACTCATAAAATCAAACATTCAGAATTAGAGAGAATCTTAGAGGGTAAGAAGAGTGTTCAGTAAGAAGAAAACTTCTATTTACACTAAATATTCATAATAGCACTTTTTGTAACATCAGAGAAAATGAGCACATGCCAATTTATTGGAAAATGGCTAAATAAATCATGCTGCATAAATAAAATGGAATATGAATGTACCTTATGAAGAAATTATATATATGAAAAATGTAGAAAACATATGTAGATTCTTGGAAACTCCGGTAGAGTTTCACTACTAAGTAAAACTTAGTAGAGCTAAAAAATAATGTACACAATGACAAAAAACAAACTGTAAAACAATTAAAAGTGAACATTGCAAAATTTTAAATAATAAGAATGGTTTCAAAAACAAATATGAAAACACTTTCAACCTATATTTTTGTAAAGGTGAGAGTCCAAATATTTTGGCATATTTTATATTTTGATATATTTATCAGTTTTATTTATTTTCCCTTTTCCTCTAAAATATTGTTTTTGAATTGAAGTGGCTCTTTGAGAGAGAGATGGAGAGTTATACTTAGGGAAATTTTAGTGATTTAAAAAACAAAATATAACAATAAAGTATATTTTAGAAAATCTTAATTCCTATTATTATGAGGAAGATTATTAAGTAATCATTTAGGAGACCTAACAGGAAGGGCTGAAGAATTCCACATGGAATGGGGAAGCAGGAAGTGGCTTTGCTTTCTGGGAAGGACTCCATGGTGGCTGGGACAAGCTGTAACTGACCCTGGGAGACCTCAGAGCTAGTGGAGCTGTACCCTGATTCCCTGGGATCTTGGAGAGTGGTGAAGGTTGAAAGCAGAGGACAACAATTCTGCAAGACAGCACTGAGTAGGGAAGTGGCCTGCGATCTGGTGGACAGCTTGCAGTCTTCCTCTCCCTACTGAGCTACTGTGGAACATCAGTTCTGGAGGAGTTGGCTCCTGGCATCCTGATAACATCTCTGGAGGATTCCCACTCCTGTCCTGCTATTCTCTGGGCCCTGCCTGGCTTAGGTCTTAGAGTAGTTAAGTCCCTCCCCTGACCTTGTAGTTTGCCCTTAGTCTGAAAGTGTAGAAACCCTTGTTCCCATCCTTTACCATAGTTTTTAATTAAAATTGTTATAAACTCTTTCCTTTTGCCTGCTAGTCTCCATAGGCCCCTTGCCTAGAAGGTGCAGTGACAGTTAGGGCCCAACTTCCACTTCTGTTAACAGATAACTCCTTAGCAGTTAAGCCCAATCTCCCTACCTTGTTTGGTCCTGCCTTCTGTCATTCCTGTCTCCCTCACACCCACTGAGCCCACAAAATAATATTTAAGGCAACAACCCTGGTATTCCCCATTATACTACTTATTTATTCCTCTTAGAAAGAGAATTCCTTTCCCTCTATAAAACCTTCCCCTTCTCTGCTTGTGCTCTTTAGTAGTTTGCCCCATAAACATTGATTAGCCATTATCTTTTTCATGTTTAATTTCTCATTTGTTTTTTCTTTCAGTAAATAGGAAAGCATAGATACATGAGATAGTGGATCAGATCTAAGGAACAAAGAGAAAGGCAGTTTGAATCTCAGAGTGAAGGATCAAGGATAACATCTCATGAGTCTAGAAAGATAACTCAGAGTCAGTTTCCATAGAGTTTTAAAAGATGAACATGGGAATGGATGCCTTATCCTAGAAGAAATATAAAGCCCCTGGATTTTGTTAGGTAGGAGATTCACATGGTCAGATTGGAGCTAGAGGAAAACACATTGGAGACAGTATATGTAGGATGGGATGTATTGGGGAAACACTTGAGGAATGGAGATGAATTAGGAATGGAATGAAATCATTTAACAGAGAAGTGATGAGATCTTGAAATAAAGTAGACATTTTTTTAAGTGGAGAGATGGGATTGAATATAAAACCTTGACAACATGAAAACAAAATTTGGCAACTGATTGGACAAATGGGTTTAGGAAGTGTATTCTTAAGTGTGAAGTTATTAACCTGATAAACTGAAAGAATAGCATTCTCTTTAAAAGAGGCATGGTTAGAAAATGAGAGAATTTGGAGGAAAGATATTGTTTAGTTTTAGATTTGTTGACTTTAAGATGATTCCTAGACATCCAGTTTGAAATCTTTAGTAGGCAATTGGTGATGATGGATTAAAGTTCAGGGGGAAAAACAACTGGATACATATCTCTGGGAGTCAGCTTCAGTTAATGAGAGAGAAGGTAGAAGGAGAAGATAACTAATACAGGTCAAATCTTCAAATGCTTGGAGCAGACATTTCCCCTAACACTCTTGGCTTTCATATTCATCAGTTACCCTCAACCTCATCTAGCTCTTCTACAAAATTGGGAATATGAGGTATTCAGGGAGGACTAGCAATCCCTCTGGTGTGAGGGATTTTGAGCTTTTTTCAAGTATACTGATTGACTTTTCGTTTCTACCTCTCATCCAAAAAGCTATTCCAAATCTCTTCCCTCTTCAAACTTCTCCCATTTCCCTCCACTTGTCAAGCTAAGTACATTGTCTCTTAAAAAAATTAGGTCATTTTCTGTGAACCTCTTATTCACTAGTGTTCAATGTTAGAATCTCTCGATAACATCTTTCACGTTGCTTTTTCCCCTAGTTTCTGAAAGAGGCAAACTTTTCCTTGCCAAAGGACACTACTATAAAATTCCACATTATACTAATCCCTCCCATCTTCTCCAATAGATCATAAACTGAAGCATCTCCCCTCTCTCCAAAATCTTCAGTGTCTCTATGTTACCTTCAAATATATGCAAGTGTCATTCATTCAAAAATAAAAATTTTATTAACATGCCATCAATACATATACATATATATATTCATAAATTTTTCCTTTACCTCCTAATCAAACTTTTCAAAAAATGTGTATGCTCACTCTCTCAATTTTCTCTCCTCTATCTTCTCACCATTTGTAATCTTCTAGATTCCCTATTCAATTGAAATTACTTTCTCCAAGGCTATTGATGATTTCATATTTATCTGATGTGATGGTATTTCCCTAGTCCTAATCCTTTTCAACCTATGTGCGGCATTCAAAATCCTGTGTACCCTCTTTTTCTAAACTATAATTTTCCTATTTTGTTGATTAACACAAAACCTTTGACTCATTTCACACTCAAGGCTTATTAGCATTCATCATATACATATATATATATATATATATAATAGAGTTAAATATAATGAGAACACAATAGCATTTCATATCTACATGGAAAATTATTCTCTATCCAAAATGTTATAAACATAATAATGTCAAGAAAACTTGATATAAAACTTTTTTATGCAAGACAGTTTAAGGTCATCTCACTTCTCCCTAAAATTAAATTTATCAACTTGAATAAATATGACTATCACTTAAAAACTAAAGAATCAAACCAACATGTCTTATAAAGCATTTGTTATGGATAATAGCACCTCTGAGGATTATTATCTCAGGTAGTTAGTTAGCTAGGATTTTCTAGACAGCCAGAGTAGCAGTAGGTAGCCAGAAGACCAGAAGACAACCCTTTGAAGGGTTCTTAGAAAGGGGGTTAGTTTAGTTAGAAACCCTGAGATCAGGGAATCCAATTCCCTAATTCTCCCTTAAAGTTTACCTTGGTTAAAATAAACCTTGAACTATATTGTAATCTGTCTAAGAGTTTGAGAAGCACGCTGAGCCCTGTGGAGGCCTGTCTGGGCCTCCTCACTGTGGGATACCCTCAATAGGACCTCTGGGTGGGGCATTGAGTCCTAAATTATCTTAGTCTCCTCCTCTTTGATCTTGTGGTTGTCAACTGAGCCAAAGTTAAATTCTCTACCATGTCACATGTTCATAAACTATCTCCCATCACCCATTCCTTGATTCTCCAATAAAAGATTGGGGACACATGTAGCTCTCTCTCTTTTCCACCATTTGAGGAGCACACATGCTGGGGCCCAGGTTGTTGAATCCTTAATCTCTGAGTCTTTATTTCTTTATTCTCTTCCCTCACTATCAAATCCATTCACCCATTTTCCCCCAGTTTCCAACTTCCCTTCTCTGGTGTTCCTCAATAAATATATTAATTTGTGGCTGCTGGCAGCTACAGATGGATACATCAAAACAAATGGGAGGAGAGATGACTCCTACACAGTTAGGGCTTTAATAACTTAGACTGTTATTTGTCCTTCATTTTGAAGAGGACCCTTCTGCTGAGACAGTTTTACCAGGATGTGCCATAGGTGACAGTTGGATGAAAGGTGGACACCAAAAGCATATAAGCAACTGGGCAAGTGCTTGGAAAGTCTTCATACCAAAGTTTCTAGTCCTCCTTGAACATCTCACACACCCCAAAGGTAATGTGAAGTAAAGAAAAAGTGAAACAATTAATCTTCAAAGTTTACATTATGGCTACCAAAATATTTTAGAAGTTGTACAAAAAGCTCATTTACCTTGGAGTAAACTAACCCCACATAAGTATCTGGGGACCAACTACTTCCATTCCTTGGGATTAGTCAGCCATCTAACACAGTTTAATATGCATAATAAATGTATCATTTTATTACTTGTGATTCTTCCTTGGAAATAAGGTATTTTTTAAAATGGAGGCAAGGTCCCTTAGGGACCGCATTACCTGTCAATACATTAGTATGACATACTAATAGTGCAGTTCATTCATCTATCCATCCTGGTCCTTTATGGGAGATTACTCTTATGACTATGGTCAAGTAGCTTTCACTTGTTTAATAATGTATTCTACAAACTAATTATATCTACTCATTTTAAATATTTATCCTACTTTCTTGCAATGCTTGTGTCATCTAGAAATTTTTGGTAGGAGTAAACTGTTTACACCCTACATGACAAATATATATATATGGAAATATACTAAATCCAAATTAACAATAATTGAATTATATTTTAAGTACTCAAAAGTCATAAAAAACAACTAAATAAGTTGTAAGGAATTACCTGGGAGAGAGGAAAACTCCTGAGTAAAATAAATTCAACTTAATTCTATATTTGAAAAAATAATTTAAAGCTTTTATCATACAAAGTATCATGAAAAATGATAAAGAAAATACTCCTGGGGGCAGCTGGGTAGCTCAGTGGATTGAGAGTCAGGCCTAGAGACTGGAGGTCCTAGGTTCAAAGCCGGCTTCAGACACTTCCCAGCTGTGTGACCCTGAGCAAGTCACTTGACCCCTATTGCCCACCCTTACCACTCTTCCACCTATGAGCCAATACACAGAAGTTAAGGGTTTAAAAATAAAGAAAATACTCCTGTTTGAGACAAATATAGTCCTACTGCCTAAACTAGAAAAGATACTGCAAAAAAAAAGATAGAACAAAATGATGAATGATTGAGAATTCAAACATTTAAAATAAAATCCTTGGAAAAATGATACATTATATTAAAAATTATTACTTTAAAGCAGGAATACAAGTATGTTTTAACATTTGGAAAGTCATTAACATCATATATACATATCTATATTTAAAACCACTCCAGTTCACTTGATAATAATCTATAGATATAGAAAAAACTTTCAGCATTGTATAATACTCATTTATGTTAAAAGTAATATTTTTAAAATCCCTACAAAGAAGAATGAAGGTTTAACAGTATCAGATCTTTAACTATATATAAAGGAATAATCATCAAAACAATCTGGTAATGGTTAAGAAATAGAGTAGTGGAATCAATGAAATAGATTAGGTAATCAACACAGAGCAACTAATGACCACAGCAATGTAGTAACTGATAAATCCAAAGATTCAAGTTTTGAGGGAAAAGAATCCACTATTTGACAAAATCTTCCTGGGAAAACTAGGAAACAGCATGGCAGAAACCATGCAGACACAGATCAACATCTCATTCCTCATGCCAGGATAAAGTCAAGATGGATACTTGATTTAGAAATAAAGAATGACACAATAAACAAATTAGGGCAACATGGAAGAATTTACCTATTAGATTTATGGATAGGGGAAGAATTTATGACCAAACAAAAGGTAGAGAATGTTATGAAAAAAAGAAGTAGATAATTTTGATTACATTAAATTAAAAATATTTTGTACAAACAAAGCCAATATAAGCAAAATTAGAAAGGTAACTCCAAATCTGGGGGTAAAAGTACAGCAAGTGTCTTTGACAAACCCTAATTTCTCAAATATATAGAGAACTGAGTCAAATTCATAAGAACACAAAGCATTCCCCAATTGAAAAATATCAAAGATTATACACAGGCAGTTCTCAGAGAAAGAAATTTAAACTATCTATAGTCATATAAAAAAATTACCCAAATCACTACTGAATGGAGAAATGCAAATTAAAACAACTCCGAGATATCAACTTTCTCCTATCAGACAGGCTAATGTAACCAAAAGAGGAAAATGAAAAATGTTGGAGGGTGTGAGGGAAAATTGGGACACTAATGCACTACTGGTGGAACTATCAACTGATATAACCATACTGGAGAACAATATGGGACCACACTTAAAGGGCCATAAAAACTATGCATACTCTCTGCTCCAGTAATATCATTACTGGGTCTGTATACCAAAAAGATCAGAGATTAGGGGAAAGGACCTACCTCTACCAAAATATTTTAGAAGCTATTTTTGTAGTGTCAAAGAATTGGAAACAAAGGGGTTGTCTATCACTTGGGGAATGGATGAACAAGTTGTAGTATATCTTTATAAAGGAAGGCTATTGTACCATAAGAAATGACAAATAGGATGTCAGAAAAAAACTGGAAAGATTTAAATGAACTGACACAAAGTGAAATGAGCAGAATCAGGAAAAATGTATATAGTAACATAAATATTATATAATGGTCAACTGTGAAATATTAAACCATTATCTGCAGAGCTCATTTCCAAGACAACTACAAGGGATTTGTGTTGAAAATGCTGTCCATAGCCAAAGACCTGTTGGAGTCTAGGTATAAATCAAAGCTGCCATCTTCCACTTTATTTCATTCATGAGACTTTTATTGTATGTGTGATATGTGTCTTATCATGATATGAGAAATGTGGAAATATATATTACATGAAAGTACTTATATAATCTATATCAGACTAATTTATAGCCTTGGGGAGAGTGGAGGAAAGGATAGAGAGATTCTGAATCCTGAAATGTCAAAAAACAATTGCCAAAATTGTTTCTTCATGTAACTCAAAAAAGAAAAAAAAAGCCTACAAAAATGGTCATAGAAGGAGGACCTCAATTGAAAGCTAGTTAAATATTTATCCTGGAGATGTTAATAAATACATTGTCTGTAAGATATGTTAAACTAGAAATTTCTGAGAGCTCCCATAACTGTAAGATTCAATGCTGAAATTTAGGTTTCCTGAGGCTCTGTTATTTAGGTATATTTTATTTGCCCCAGTTGAATATAAACCACTTCAGGTCAGAGGCTTATCACTTATGTCTTTGTATTTCCAAATGATTAGTACAATTCCTGCACAAAGTGACAATTTGTAAATGCTTGTATGATTAATTTATATTTTATTTTGTCTCTCCTGAATACTTGCCCATTTTGTAATATTTCAGTGGTTCTCTCTAGCTCTCACTCAGTACTCCTTTTTCAGCTAATATAACTTAGACCCCTGAAAGCAAGTATATAGTTTTTCATACAGGATTTAAACTAGAGTAAGACATACACTCACACTACTATATCTTATGTATAGGGAGAGGAAAGTTCTAATCTTGGGTTTTGTAAAAGCAATTGATAGGGCCAGTCATTTCCAGAAATAATCCCTGCTTAGTTTATTGAGACCAATGACTAACACACCCAATAAATCAAATTCAAACATAATTATTCAATATTTTACTGCATGAGATATGCACTAAAGAATAAAAGAAATGAGGCACTAGAAAAAGGACAGCATATTTGGTGGTGTACATCTCTGACCAGATAGCAATGGGCAATCATTTGTGGTTCATCTGTGTGAATGACCCATATACACTTTGATAGATTTTTATTTATTTGTTTGTTTATAATAAAGGACAACACCACCTTAATATACTGGTGATGAGAGATCTTTAATTATAATCTGGGTAACAGACAGGAATAGAATGGACAGAATATAGATTTGGAGTTAGGACTACCTTAAATGTTTGCTATCTTTTTAACTCTAGACAAGAAATTTAACTGAACATCATTTTTTCCATCTCTAAAAAATGGGAATATTAATAGTACCTATCACATGGAGTTGTTTTGAATATCAAATGAAACATTATGTCTGAATATATGTTTATGTACACATATATATATATGTGATGGTCAAACAAAATTGTATGTATATAACCATAGTTAATTTTCACATGGATATGACTTAAAAAAGAATGCACATTTATTCATATGATATATACATATACTAGGACCTTAAATACTTATATAAATGTTATCTGTTATTATTATCTCGGTTTTTCATCTTTTTTTTTTAATGAATTTCAGATAGAAAGTCTTGGGATAAACTATTCTCCTACCAGGATTCTCTGATATTCAATATTCTGTAGACTATTGCATGAGACTAAAATAGTTTTTCTTCTATTTAAATAAAATTATCAGGACATACACTCTGAAGGCATCTTATCTAGTATCTCACTGATCAACTGGGATAATATGAACCTCTTGCTGTTGCTGCATTATTTTGATGTTTTTAACCTGGTTTCTGTCCTTTGAAAGGTTTTTATCCCATTTAGTTTGGGGACTATGAGTATCTGATATTGTGACACCTATTTTAAGATAACACCATTTTGTTGTAAATGATGTTTATACATGTACAAATGGATTTGTACATATTGTAAATCAACATGCTATCTGGTGAATATTATGAGTTTGATCTATGATAATACACTTTCTTTTATAGTAGATTGGTAGAGTTTTCCAATATATCTTGAGGTGAGGTTTGTATATGTGGCATGTGGATTTGTACTTTGTCAGTTCATAAGATTAAGTTACTGATTTTTAATTGTCACCAGCAGATCACATCTTGGGAAGTATTCTGTAGGTGCTAAGATTTTAATCTTCAGTAATACTTTACATAATCCCCACTATTTCCCTGAAGAATATATATCCTTAAGGATAATCCTTCTGTAGAATTCTGGTGGTGCTGATCCAGTTCCAAATTGCTCTCACAAATTGCTGTATTTCTTTTGAAAAAAAAGTTTGTTTCTTTGTTTCATTAGCAATCTCAGGTATCTTCCTCCCACTCTTGCTATAGTAGAAAAGGCACCATTTGGCAAACAGATATATAAATATGGATATAAACTATATATGTATATGTATACATATACATATATAAACTGTGCCAGGCATGTTTCTATTTATCAGGTTTTTTTTTCTTCTGGAGTTGGAGATTCACAGTCATTCTTCAAATAAACTTTCTGTTGTTAAATGTATAAAGTTCTCTTGGCTCTGCCCATGTCACTGTTCATAATTTCATATAGGTCTTTCCATTTAAAAAAAATCAACCTGCCCAACATTTCTTACCATTCACTAGTATTCCATAACAATCATATATCATAATTTGTTTAGCCATTTCCTGATTGATAGGCAACCCCTCAGTTTCTAATTCCTTGTCATCACAAAGAGAGCTAATATAAGTATTGTAGAGAAAATAGATTCTTTTCCATTTTTCCTTAAACACCTTGGAAACTAGATCAAATATTGGTATTGCTGGGTCAAAGTGTATGCAAAATTTTATAACTCTCAATATAATTCCAGATTGCTCTTCAAAATGTTGGATAGGGACACAGTTCCACCAACAATGTATTGATGTTCCCATTTTTCCACATCCTTTCTATTGTCATTTTGCACTTTTATTATTTTAGATGAACTGGTAGATGTGACATTATCTGAGTTGTTTTGCTTTGCATTTCTCTAATCACCAATGATTTAGAGAATTTTTAAAAATTGGCTTTCTTATGTATATGTTTATATAATATATGGATATTATATAGATATGGTTTCTTAATACAAAAATTGTATCTCCAAATCCTTTGAAACTGCTCTGTTTCCATGAGCAAAACTGCATTACTGAGCCATTTAAAAGATGTTTCTTTGGCAACATATTATTGTCTAAGTTCATGTGGTTGCTACACACAGAGGGTCTTCTCACTAAATTCTTGGATTTAAGAATTTGGGGTGGCTTCTTCTAGAGGTAAGTTTTGGTTACATATAAGTGTATATCTGTTTCCAGTCCTTACTATTGCTTTGGTGAAGTGAAATTTTGCTCACTCTTTAAGTATCATAACAAATTTTGATCTTTTTATTATGTGCTCTAAGAATTTCTATTAATCATTTTCTTCTTTTTTTGGCATGGAAGTGTTTATCTGTTTGTAACTATGTTAAGGTGGCGACTCTAATGTATTGTTAATATTGTATAGTGTAATATCAGGATATTTTCCCGGTTCGTTATGTTCTACTTTATAATTCTGAAGGTGTGCATTGAGTTTTGCATTTTGTAAAAGTAAATTGCTTTAATTATGTTCTTTTTACTCATTTTTGGTTCCAGGGTTCCACTATATCTCAACATTTTCAATCCTAGTCATCTCTTTCATATCATTATGTTTTATTTGTTTTGCATAGAAATCAAGATATTTAGATATATTGCTTTCATCCATTGTTTCATTAGGACTCTGGAATAAAGCTCAAACTTATTAGTCAGTATCTTTTCTTGAAGTACATGAAGAATTTTACACATATTTAGTCCAAATAATATTTTCATATCGTTAGAAAAAATATTTCATGAATTAGAGATGCTTTTTTTTCTCCTAGAGTCAAACAACTTGCTATTATCCATAACAAATGCTTTATAAGACATGTTGGTTTAATTCTTTCTTTAGTTTTTAAGTGATAGTCCTATTTAGTCAAGTTGATAAATTTAATTTTAGGGAGAAGTGAGATGACCTTAAACTCTCTTGCATAAAAAAGTTTTATATCAATTTTTCTTGACATTATTATGTTTGTGACATTTTGGATAGAGAATAATTTTCCATGTAGATATGAAATGCTCTTGTGTTCTCATTATATTTAAATCTATTATATATATATATATACATATATATATATGTATATGATGAATGCTAATAAGCCTTGAGTGTGAAATGAGTCAAAGGTTTTGTGTTAATCAACAAAATAGTATATATGTGAGAGTGCTTCTGGGCAGCTTGTTCAATAATCACTGAATAAATAAGTTGCTCTTAATACCCTTAGGGTGCTTTGGCACACAATTTTTAATCCTCAGCCAATTATTTTTATTATTGCAAGCACATATAGATTTTTAAATTATATGAGCTAGGAAAACTTTGGCCTCTATTTCGAGGACTCATGGGTGTCCTGATTCTTTAGTAATAGATATGTACTGTTTTCTGTTAATAAAAATAGGATTAGAATTACAATTCAAAGGGAATAGATGAAGTGCTTTAATAATAATTCATATGACACTACAAAAATTTAAGTCAAAATTATAGACTTTAACTGGCCTTTTGCATTCCAGTTTTGTAGAGGCTAGAGATTGTCACCTCCTTTGAACACTGTTTTATCAATTCATTATATTAATAGTGCAGATTTTACATTTTTTTCCAACTTGTGATTTTATTTTATTGTTTTTGACCTTATAGGTGACCAAAAATTATCTACATTTTTCATCTTCAGGGGTTCTTTCTTATTCCTATTTTTTTTTTTACTTTAAGCTTCTGTGGGTAAAGAATGAACTTCTTAAAAGTACATGGCTTATCATGTCACTCACTCCCCAACTAAAAAAGATCCAGTGACTACCTATTACCTGTAAGACCAAATATATAATTTTTCATTTGACATTTAAAGGTCTTCACAATTATTCTTACTTTTCTATTTTTCTTACACTTAGTCTCCTCCATATACTCTACATTCCAGCTATACAGCCCTCCTTATTCTTCTATTATGAGATTATATTTCCTGATTCCTTTTTGTACTAGCTGGAGTGCTTTCCCTTCTCTTTTCTTTCCCCTGGCTTCTGTAGTTCCCTTCCAGACTCAGCTCAAATTCTAATTCTGCAAGGACCTCTCACTCCCACCTCACAGTATAAATACTTGTCTTCTGAAATTATCTCCAATTCACTTTTTTTATATCTTATATGTGCTTAGTTATTTGCGTGTTGTCTCTCACAGTAGAATGTGTGCTCCCTGATGGCAAGAACTGTTTTGAATCTCTTTATATCCTACATAAGCATTTAGTGATTTGATGCAAAATTCATGAAACTCAAAGATCTTAACAGGTCGAAATGAAAAAAAAGTTAGTTAACAGAACTCATTAAAATAAGGATAAAATATATGCTAAATAGGAATCCCAGCAAGCATCTCATCTCACAGTTCTTGAGTAGATCTCTCCTTCCTTATGTGGTTTTAGTATTATTCTGCATTATAGATCTCACTGCAGATTTACAAATCTCCTAGACATGCAAACATATGGATTCTTCCTTGCAATATACTCCAGAGGAATCCTCTTCGTTAGGGTTTCCCAACATTTTTTAATTCAAACATCCCTTTCAACAATAACATCACCACAAAAATGAAGCAAACAGAAAGAATTGTTAATCCCAGGATAAATTAATATTTTACTCATAATATTCTTTTTGATTTATTCAGTGAGTGCTTAAAAAGAAGCTCTAAACTTAAATTTATAGTATATTATTAAAATCATAAAATAAAAATGCATTCTACCTGTAATAATACATACTCTCTCTATAAAATTGAGACAGATAGATGATTTAGTGGATAGAACCCTGGCACTGGAGTCAGGAAGATCTGAATTAAAATCCCTTCTCAGACATTCAACAGCTGTGTGACCCTGAACAATTTACTTAATCTCTGTTTGCCTTAATCCATTGGAGAGGGAAATAGCACAAACCATTCCAGTATCTCTTCCTAGAACACCCCACATGAGGTCACAGAGTCTGACATGACTGGATGATTGAATAACAAAATATAAAATAATAAAACTATAGAATAATTATGAATAATGTCTGTAGGATAGTCTGTAAGAATTAAAAGTCATCCAGAAAGGTCTCATATGCTTAAAATTATCTGCAAAAACATGGTTTATATTAAATCTCTGTATTTCACAGATTTTGTTGAATATAAACAAATTACTTAATGAAATAATTTATCTTAGATCTTCAATATAAAATAAGAATCATATATAAATTATTTAGATTTTATTATTTAAATAAAGGCATGCAGTAATCACTCAATACCTGTCAAAACTGATTCTTCTTCATGTTTATTTATACATTTTGACTTAAAACAGGGAAAAACAGAAAGTACTTTTCCACAGAGACATATGGTGGAAAATGTTAGGAGAATTTCTTAAACTCTCTTGCTGTGAGTTGAAAATTGAATTTTTTAATTTTTAGCCACCTAAACACTTAATGTTAAATAGTTAATATAATATAAACTTATTAATTTTCTACTAGTTAATGATAAGTTCTACATTAAATAATTAATGTACTTAAAGTGGATTCCCATATTGTTTTTTTAAAATAATGTTTACATGTAAAATAAGCTTATAAGGAAATAATACTTTTAGATGTGACTTTCTTCTCTTTGACCTCTGACACAATGACTATAATCCCATAGAAACTCTACTGCATGAATGACCAATGTTTCTAACCAAGTCATTTAAAAATCTAGCAGAAAAACAAAGAGTATTAACAGGGGTGGAGAATAAATTTAAATTGGAAAAAAAAACAAGCTATAATGAGAGACAAGGTATCAACATGGAATCTAGAGTCCCCAAACTTGTGGCTTAGTGAGATCTGATGAACCCCAAGTTCTAGAAATAGCTTGTAGATTGGAGACCCCAAAGCTTGTGCTTGTTCCCTGTTCCCTAGAGAATCCACCCTGAAGGGAATCTCAGGCTAGCAGTTGCAGACTGAATAATAGACCCTAGGGTAAATGCTAAATACCCTTTTTGTCTTAGATAGTCTTTCCCCATTGTATCAGAGACTTTTCCCAGGAAGACACACCTGGGCAGTGACCATCCTTTAGAATCCATTCTGTAAGCAGCCCCTTCCCCTACGCCTTAGCCTCTAGCTATGATTCCTTTCCCAAACTTGATTGTAAATCCCATCCTTACCAGTACAATGTCAATCATCTTTCCCAGCCCCTGGATCTTCCCAAATGGTATATAAGTTCCCCAATTTCTTATGTTCCTTGGAGTCCTCATCTAGCGCTGTGGCACTCCCAGGGGGATCAGGGAGCAGAGCAAAATAGTGTTCAATTCTTGGACTCTGCACAAGGCGCTGCTCTGCAAAAGAGGCCTAAGTAGCCCTAATCCCCCTTCCCCTTGATTAAAGAGTGATTTTATGACTATTTAATAGTTCTGTGTTTTTTAAAAGTTAACAAAGGTAAAGTCTGTTTCTACCCACCACTTGTAGTGTTCCATGATGTATTTATAATAGGCATGCTCATGTGTTATTGGAAATTTTGGGATCCTTGAACTACATTTCCCATGAGCCCACTGGCTTCCTGTCTTACATGTGTAAATAGAATTAGCTCTAGCCTATTCCTAGTTAAACTCCTACTCAACCTAGGCAGAGAAATTACATCATCCTCACCTTCCTTAGTGGGGAGGGGAGACGAGTTACCCACAGGTGACAATAAGTAACTAATCAAGAACAAGGTGTTATAGGGGAGCAAATTGGTGAACCCCTGGGTTCGGGAAGGAAACCATTCTCAAGAATGAGAGGACTCCAAACTTAGCTTAAAAGTAAAAAAGAAAGATTTATTAGTAAGATAGGATTAATGGCCAGCAAGACAGCATGAGTGGAGCAGCCATGGGAGGCTCTCCCTGGGTCCCCCAGTTCTTGCCCTTTTGTATACTTTCCAGTAGTGTGTACTTGACTCCCTGCACTCAGGCACACAGTTGGTGCAGGGTCAGTCCTAGACCCTCAGGGTCTAGACTGTCCAGGTGTGTCCTGGAGGTGTATCTCTTTGCCTATCTCAATTCAAAGGAATTCCAAGGACAATGGTCCTTGCCTTGGGGTTCTCAAGGGCAGGAAGGGGGAAGGGAATTCCCCTGCTCACAGCCAGCCAGAGTCAAGGGGTACAGGGTCCCTGCCATCTCTGCACAATGCCCATGTCAAAGGGACTGCCCTTTGGGCAGTCCAAATCAGTGTAGAGGTTGCCATTTGTCCACTTGAATTAGAGGTGGACCCACAGGAAGTGATGAAAGACACTATCTCTTTAAGTATGTTGGCCACTTCCTGTAGAAGCAGTTCCCGCTCTGAACATGGTGCTGATGGATCTCAGAGGAGACCTCAGGCAGCTTCTACTCTGAATGATCAGGTGGGTAAGTTAGGCTGACTTCCTTGGCCTACCTAGGCCTCTTCCAAACTCTGCCTTAAGTAGGCACTAGCCTATCTGGTTGCTAGGCCTTGAAGCTTGCAGCTTCATTTATTTAGCGTTTTTAACCTTCTCTCTAGTCCAGGCCTCTGCAGACCTGGACTAGCCTCTCCCTTTCTCTTTATTCCTATACCTTTATCTTCCTAATTGTAAATAAAGTGCCTTAACCCCATGCTGACTTAGGTCTGATTTAATTACAGAATCAACCTGAATTGTTGATTCCTGGTGGCCACACTTTAAAATACATATCTATAAAATACCTAAATTTTCCCTCTTACAACATGATGATGTAGACAGTTACATAATGACATAGACAGGAGAATAAAATTGACTGGACTTGTACTTCCTCTTGGCTCTCTATCCACTATTTAGGCAGTAGGCAAGGGTGCATTTTTTTAAAAACTGACTAAGCAGTAGACCACATGGCTTTATTTTCTAATGGCTACTAATAAATCTATAAAACCATAATATTTTTAAAACTATCCTTTTATATTAATTTTATTTCTTACACTCAGCAATCACTGTTCTCAATAAACCTTATATTTATGGCATAAGTAAATATATGTTCATAAAATCTTGATCACATTTAAAAAGCTGAGATATACCTATAGGGCAATGAGAGATGGAGTGCCAGGCCTCACCAAGATCCCAACCCCCAGACCATTCTTTGTCCCTCCCCTAACTGAGTACTAGGCAAACTGCTTCCCCTCCTTACTCCACCCAGGGGAAGAAGAAAGCACATCCATTGGACTGCTGGGCAAGTGATGTAGTCAGGCTTGGGGAGAGGGAGAAGTGAGGGGTGCAATCACTCTGCTCCCCTCTAGTTATATTGGCTATGATGCCCTCAAACCTAGAAAAAAAACCAAAAACGTCCCAGATTACAGGAATACTCCTTATTTATAAGAAAATACATGGGGCAGCTGGGTAGCTCAGTGGAGTGAGAGTCAGGCCTAGAGACAGGAGGTCCTAGGTTCAAACCCAGCCTCAGCCACTTCCCAGCTGTGTGACCCTGGGCAAGTCACTTGACCCCCATTGCCCACCCTTACCAATCTTCCACCTATGAGACAATACACCGAAGTACAAGGGTTAAAAAAAATATATATAACCCTCATGCTAAATGGCATCATTCTGACAATTTACCTCATCATGATCCAGCTTTCCTAAAGCAGGTATCCTCCAAATTAACCTTTTTGGAAATGGTCAAGGGTTGACATAAGGTTTTAATATGAATGCAGGACTAATCGGAGATTGATAAGCCAATATTGTGTTATCCAGAGCTTCTAGTCTACCTGTTCTCCCTCAGGCAGGCACCCCATTGAATACAAATTGCACAGGCTGGGTTAATAAGAAGTGAGGGGAATAAGAATGCAAATTAAACCAGCTGAAGGTTGCTTATGAAAGAAACTAGGGAAGGAAGGGATATGAAAAGGCTTTTAGCCTAGCCTCAGGTTCATAAAATGTATTCCTAAATCACTAGACTACAGTTTCAAACATATTTAAAGTACAAACTCAAAAGACACATCCCCAAATCCCAAAAATACTTTGTATAGTAAAGATACTGGTTGCTTCTGATAGTAAAGACTTAAATTGTTTCTGTCTCACTCAGGACAAAGGTAATTAAAAGGCCATTGTATTCTGAATGGGGTGGAGTAATCTTGTCCTGAAAGGGATGCAGTTTTGAAGAGATCTGTTTACTAACTCCTACTGGGGAGAGAAGGAGGGGAGCAGCCCAGTTGTGCCTCCCTTTGGCTTTCTAGTTAGGAACCCTGGCAAACTCTGTGTTTCAGAGATAGGAGTACTGGGTCATCGGGGTACTGTATCTTTGGCATGCATGCCCACAGAGAGGTCTCTTCAAACTATCTCTGGCATGTGTGCCATAGGTTCACCAACCTGGTTATAGGGATCTATATAGGCAAAATGAGGGATATGTTCAGGTATACTATGCAGAATACAAATGAAGGTATATGCATGCATTTGCCCTTCTGTTGAGAATCATTTGCATTTTCAATGATGAACACTTATAGAGGTTTGGAAATAATTTGATTACAGATTGAAAAATCACAAGAACATTTTGCACTTTTTCAGATGTGATTGGAGTTTAATATAATTGCTGAACTAACAGCCAAATTGCTGGACAGGATCATGTATTTGAATCACTACAGAAACAAAATGATAATTCTTCAGTCAGGCACATCTTTGCTGACACAAAAGATAATAACATAAATGGGAAATTATTTGCTGCTTAAAGTGTCATTAAGTAATCTTTACCTCAAACTATTTAGAACGATTATTGTGAACCCCTAAAGGTTTTGCAAACCACTAAATGAAAGAACCTGCTGCTATAGATTAGAAATTCTGAAATTCTTTACCTCTTTGTATTCCAGATTTCATTGGCAGAATGGTCAACCCTATAGACTTCTTTGAATAAATATTTTAAAATACTTAAAATGAAGAGTATTTCAAGGAAAAACAATTATGCAGTCTTCCCTATCCAAGTTCACAGAAACACTAAAATGTATTCACATGCCTCTTTTGTAGTCTGTGAACCCCAGGATAATAACTCTTGCTCCAGAACTTTCCTATTATGGCAAAATTTGGAATTCTCTTTTGTCATAAATCATACATAATCCTAGATAAGGAACCTCTACTCAGCAATTTCTTTTTTTGTATTATATTCTGCATTGACCTAACAGAATTTTAGTATTTCATCAGGAACAACATATTTTATTTCTCCTCCATGAAGTTTTTGGTGATGATAGGTTGGTTTTAGAAATAATAACTCATGATACACTCTATGATAGATAGACCCTGTCTATGATACACCCTGTCTATGGCTTGATACTATGTGGATAGAATTTGCTTTCTAAGACTCTCTTACTCAGAATCCCATTTGTGTGCACACACTGAGTGCAAACTCTGTGTGGGTACATAGGTAGGATAAAGTTTTCGCATTACCCCACCCCTCTTACTCTCTCTATTCCCTGATAGGGGCTGCTGAAGCTGGCTTTGAGCCAGGCAGGAGAATTTACACATGTGGTCTTACTTTAGTTAGATAGTTAGGTTTTTATACTTCTATTTTTTTTTTATTTCTTCTACTTCAAATAATTATTAATAAAATTTATAAAATTAATACTTGGAGTTATTAATTTTAATCTTATATTACCATGCCCTAACATCTTAGTATTTGAAATTTACAAGGAGTATGCTTAAGTGAAATTGTATAGAGTTAATCAAATTACTCTGATCTCTTTACTGTCTTTCTAAGAGGAAAAACTCTTATACACTATGCCAGGAAGGTTCCCCACTGAATATTAAGGTACTCTGTTAACAAATAAGTCTATCTTTCTTAAGAAAGGTATCTTAAATATGTACATACTTTATTAAAATATTTAAGTTTTATATTATATATGTATGCAAATAAACAAATGTATATGTGTGTGTGTTAAGATTATGAAATCTTGAATATAGGGACCATTCAATATATTCTTTTTATATATGCTAATAAGAATGGTGAGAAATATACATATTCAGCATAAAATTATTGAACTAATGGCTTCATTTCTATTTTTTTCTATTATCCTAGGCAAGTCCCTTAACATTTTCTTATCTCCATTTATTACTCTGTGAAATGGGTTAATAATTGTAACTATATCGCAAGGTAATTATGAAGATGAAATTAGATAATGTTTATAATATACATTGAAAAACAAAGTGTTTTATAAATGCTGGCTACTGAAATGCTAGCTATTATATTCTTTTCTTCCTACTATTCCTACTTACTTCTTACCATTTTGCTGATACCCCCTTTCCTTCATTTGCCTTAATTTGTTTAATTTCTTTTCTCTTTGACTTTCTTTTCCAATTAATGCTTTATTTTTCCTACTTGTCTAGATCTCTTCCTGTCCTTTCACAATTCCTTTATGTCCACTGACATCCTCCACATTCCATTCCCTTGTACAAATTTCATGATATAATCATGTTAGAAGACATGTAAGTGATATCTCAGAGTTGTCAAGAAAATTTCAAACTCTCACATTCACTTATCTTCATGTGACTCTCATGAACCCAGAAAACAATATCATCCATAAACAAGTTATTCACTTGTACTCTATCTATGATTATGAAATTTGTTTCTGATTTCTCTATTCATTCAATGATTCTTCCTGTGGTACAGTGAATTTGGGACAAACTGAGAGTTTAAAAGAATTTATTGACAACTCTGAGATGCTCCCAAATATCCTAGAAATAGTTATTTTTCTTTACAGATAATAGTAGGTCAAAGATTACAATTTTCCTCAGGTACTTGTGGAACCCTTGAGCTTGGAGAGCAATCTTTAGTGTTAAAGGAAATAATACAGCATTTTCTTTTTGCACTTGATCAAAATCTTCATAGAAATCTGATCTTTTAAAAAATGCTATTAGAATATCACTTATAAACTTGTTATTTTTTTATTTTTAACACTAAAAAATTAAGTTCCAAATTCTCTCCCTACCTCATGCCTCCCCCTCCATGCACTGCTGATTCTCCTTTCATAATTTTTTTTTTGCAGCAC
Source organism: Gracilinanus agilis (assembly GCF_016433145.1). NCBI lineage: Eukaryota > Metazoa > Chordata > Mammalia > Didelphimorphia > Didelphidae > Gracilinanus > Gracilinanus agilis. The sequence goes on from NC_058130.1 coordinate 657,916,557, forward strand.
TTTCATGTTTTCCCCATTTTTTTTTAATGCCACATCTTTTTAACGCTTCCAGAAATATGTATTAGGGTTGGGTTTAATCAGCATTTTTCTTTGAAACCTTGGTTCTAATTGTTTTTACATTGCTGTCTTCTGAGTTTGTGACTTAGTCTTCTTTGCCACGATAGTGGATTTTTATGGTCAGGTGCATTCTTGGTTGTTTTCTCATTGTGCTAGCTCATTTCTTGACTTTGAACTTTATGCTGAAGTGGTTCTCTGCTCACTGAAGTTGAGGAGCACTGTTCCATGATTCAGGCTTTTCCTTGTTGCTGTTTTTTTAGCTCATTCTGGGAATCTGCAAATTTCCCATGTTTCCAAGATGGTGCAGTCCTGGTATGGATATGGCAACTGGTCTTTAGGTCTGTACTCTGATATTTACTCAAGCAGAGCACTTGCTTCTCTGCAGCTGCAAGCACTGATACTCTTCTTGGCCTTGCAGTTGTGACAAGGGCCCCTTCTCCCTTGTGAATGAACATAAACATTCCTTTCCACCCCAAACTCATGTGTAGGCAATAGTTACCAATTGGTGCCAATTGTATTCAGTACCAACAAAAGGTCCCCTGTAAACTTTTTCTGACTAGTTTTCCAACTCTCTTAATATCTCTGGGCTGAAAGTTCACAAAGAATCTGCTACCACTGTCATAGTTACTTCTAAGGCAGCTGGTGTTGCCTTTAAGTTCCCAGTCACCCATTATGGTGGAATAGATCTCTTCTGTCCACTTCTAAATTGTACTAGTTGGACAAAGTATCTCACTCTGAATTTATGTTAACTATGCCACTCCAAAATTTGATTTGAGTAATTTCTAAGGGTTCTTTAGAGAGGGATGTTAAAAGAGTTTAGTTGGGTTGCTGCCTCTAATCAGTCATCTTGGGTGTACCTCCCCAGAGAGACCTGATCTTTAGTGTGCTCCAAAGAGGCAACATATTTATTTTCTCTTCCTTAAATGTGAGAATGGTATGTTTAAGAATGGTATGTTGTATCTGTCTTATTGTTTTTGATCTGTCCCTTCTCCCCTTTACTCCATCTCTCCTTCTGGATTAGGACATATTTCACTCAAAAATTTTCCTCTTTTTTTCCCTTGTTTTTGTTCCTCTTGGATATTTTTTATTAATAGAATGATTTGTCTTATTCAGGATATTTAAAGTTAAGGTAGACCTTGGCTCACTCTGCCAAGAGCATCTCCTGAAGCATTTTTATTGTTCCTTATTCAATCAAGGTTTGGAATGCATGAATAGATTTAAACTGTCAGTGTGAGTGTTTCTCCCTCTGTGTCTTCTATCTTTCCTTTAAAAGAGGAAGTTATTTTGAACTGATTAATTTTTGACAGTAATGATAACATTCAACATTAAAAATCTATCTGTCATGAATTTCCTTTTTACTTCACTCTGCCCAAATTCTTCTGATATCATTTTTTTTGTAAAGGATACAATTTAAGTGGCATAGTGATTTACTCCTTCCTTCCTTCCATTCTTCCATTCTTCCATTCTTCCATTCTTCCTTCCCTCCTTCCTTACTTCTTTCCTTTCTTCCTTCCTTCTTTCTTTCCTTCTTTTCTTGGATTATGACACTTTTCTTTTTATTATTGACCTTCTTGCATTATATGATATACAGTAAGATTCTGAGTCAATTGAATATGATTTGTTTTAGCATAATCCCAAATATTTTCCTAAAATAGTTCAATCAATTCATAACTCCACCAATGGCTTATTAATATATATGTACATTGTATATGTATGTATACAATATATTATACATATCTGTATATTATATTTTTGGTCTGGTGTATAATTTCTTATAATAAAATAGAAAGGGGAATTTGCTTTGATATGTTTCATAACTATAAATATATATAATCACACATACATATATACATAATCATGTACATGTATGTAAATGTGTACATGAATATTTAAAGTTGTGGTAATTCAATTGAACATGGTTCTCACAATTCTTTGATATACTAATTTTTAATAACATCATGATAGTTTGATTATCTTTTCTAACTGTGCTCTATATGTATAGAAAGCAAACTATTATCCTGAGACAATATGAATGAAGAGGAGTATCTGGATATTCAAGAACTTTGGAGATATTCTATAAAATTTGCATCTCCTTTGCTTCATATGAATTTGAATTACTATTTCAGAACTTTTAGACATTTCAAGGCATTTAGTTATCTTTTACTATATCTTCCTTTTCCCTCTTCAGCATATCTTTATTTAAAATTTAGAGATGGAAAGACCCAATGCCCAGATATGTTAGAAGGTTTAATCCATGTTACATAACTAATTATTTAGAGACTATTACTATAACCCAGATTTCCAGATTCACAATCTAATATTATTTCTGACCCCACGGCTAAAACCCTCCCCCCAAAAAGTTTTCTTGATTTAGTGGCTCAGGCAGGCTAAGGCCTTAAGTGTTCTATGGCATTGGAAGTTCTAAGCTACTGTGTGCTGAGCTAATAGTATGTCTGCACTATATTCTGTATCAATATTGTGAGCCATGGGGCATAGATAGGCTACTAATTGTCAAATTGGCCAAGACAGAAAATAAAGGTCAAAACTAATTTTCTGGTCATTAATGAGTTTGGGTCTCAGAGTAGGATCTATATTTAGAGTCTAGAGCAGTGGAGGCAAACCTATGGGACGAGTACCAAAGATGATCTGCAGAGCACTCTCTGTGGGCATACAGTCACAGTCCTCCTCTCAAATCCAGAGTTTATTGCGAGAAAGGGAGAGGGACTCATGCAGAGCTTCTCTCCTCCCCCTTTCCACTGTCCCTGACAACATTTTTCCACATCATCCACCCCTTTGCCCAGCAGTCCAATGGGTAAGGTGGGTGGCTCATAGGTAGCAGAGCTGGAGGGGAGTGGAGCACTCAGGCGACTCTCTCCTCCCTCTCTACAATCTCTGAAGACAATCCTCACTTTTCCTACCCTTCCACCCAGCAGTCCAAAGGAAGTGCTTTTTTCTTCCCCTGTTTAAGGTAAGGGTGGCTGTGACTGGCACTTGTGGGCAGCAGGGCATGGCAAGTGGTCTCTTGGGGGTGGCAGACATGGCACTTGGTTTGGGGGCAGGGCCTGCACTCCGTCTCTAAAAGGTTTGCTATATCTGTCCTAGGAGATATGAGACAAAGGCTTAAAAAGTTCTTCATACATTTTTTCCATGCACATACTTAACAACACCCCACCCCAACAAAACAGATCTTTGGGGGGAAATAGTTAAGTAAAACTACCTAAAATCATGACAAATATAATAATATTTTCTCTACATTTTACTCTATTTAATATACTCAAAGCAAGAACAAATACTAGCTGTTCTTGCTTATTGCACTTGAAGTCGGCCTAAATCATATAATATTATTATAGCAGTGTCTCTCAAATCACCATGGAATCTAGGTTCAGAGTTTGTTTAGGTTAATTTATACTTTCCACACACCATATCTGATTTTCAATTTGTCCTCATCAATATGGACATGATGCTTTAAGAGTTTATTGTGAAAATTAATTCATGATTTTTTAAATAAAATATTCTGGGTTTTTGGAAAGAAAAATAAAGTTTGCCTGTAAAGTATCTTTCTCCTACCTTCCAACTTGTGATTTTCATATCACCATCCCTGGTTAGGATTCAAGACATGAGACATTGTTCACTCTGAAGAGTTATGGCTTTGGAATGATAGCAAAGAAGTTGACCTTAAATTCCTTTATGACCACCTCTCTTTAAATCCTTATCAATAGCTCCTAAATATTTTTGTAAGGGATTCACTTTGGCATTTGACTGTATTGTGTGGGCTTGCCTTGAGTTTTAAATCTAGATTTACCTTCTTTGTGTCTCAATGTCAGTGTCTTTTTTTTCTTTTACCTTAAATAATCTTGTTTCCAATCTTCTTTAGTTTCCACAGTAATACTGAGATTCCTTCTAGGGACTGTATAGTGTAGTGAAAAGAGCTCTTCCCTAAGAATCAGAAGACTTAGGTTTAAGCCCTCATTCTGTCACATATTAGCTGTGTGACTTTGGGTAAGCCACTTAAATGCTAGCTATTATTCATCTCTCTGAGCCTCACAGAATCAGAGTTAGAAGTGACCTTGATACATTTGTAGTCCAAATCATACCCCCAAAAGAATCTTTACTAAAATATACCTTACTAATGGTTTGTCCAGTCTCTGTTTGAAGAATTCCAAAGAAGGCAAATGTACTTCTCCTGAGACAACCCATGCTACTTTTGGATAGTTCAAATTCTTAGGAGGCTTTTCCTGGCATAATACTAAAATTAATTTTTTACAATTTCCATTCATTGCTCATATTTCTGTTCTCTGGGACCAAAATGAACAAGTCTAGTTTTTTTTTCCCCTACAAGATATTCTTTCTCTGTTGCCTCCTAAGTTCAAAGGAGTTGATAGTAATTTACAGTACTATAGAAAATCTGTGTAAGGGTCATTTATCTGAAATGTTTTATTAAGTGTGAAACACTATTGAATATCAGTTAGTAATAAATATAAATAATAACAGATATGCCATATAACACTTATAACACTTCCTTGCTTATGAAATATTTTCCCAGGAGTATCCTTTGACCTTAAAGTGCTTCATAAAATGACTTATCAAACATCCTTATGTATCCCAAATCATATAGCTACATATAATCCAGAGATTACTATTTACTTGGAGAGAACTAAACAAACACAATTAAGGTATGTTGTCTTTTTTAAAATCTGTAGGTAATTACAGCTTATGTGAGGTTTCCATCTAGTTGTTAAGATTCTCATCAAACCGATAATAGTTTCTTTAGTTTGGATATAATCTGTCTATAAAGATTACTGAATATGTTCATTTGCTAGCATTTGATGATGAAAATTACATAAAGCTCTTTTTACTATGACAAGTTATTCTTGTTCTGCTTTGGTCAGCTAGAAAGCCTTGGGGATTTGAAGAAAATTAGAAAGGCAATCCAAGGGTCTGGAAGAATTGCAAACTTTAATTTATCATTATGGGTTTAATAATTTCTTGAATATTATATTAAGTTTGGGTGTTTAATAATTAATTCTCGCTTCTCTCCTTTCCCTATTCCCTAATAAAAATTTTCCCATACTACTTGGTGCTATTCATTTTGAGCTTCCTAATTTAATTCCTCTTTAGACTATTTTTTAGAGCAACAATTTTAATTGCTCCTAGTGGTAGTGTAATCTTCATTGGCATGCATCTTCATGTATTCAGTGGTTCAAACTAGGCATAATCAATTTTCTTCTTTGTTTCTGCATTATCTCAGAGCAAGGAAGAGTGGGATTGTGCTAACTTGCTGCTGGATTGGGGTGGGAAGAGAGGGTTCTTTATCTAAATATTAGCAAGAGAGATAAATCCAAGTGAACAGCACAGCTGAAAGAGAAGACCCATAACTAAGATGTGAAGTTCTAAGGAAAAAGAAGGCAAAGAAAGAAGTTGTGAGGAATGAGCTATTAATGTAGAAACAAAGTAACCAAGATAAGGTCAGGGACACTCAGTTAAATGAGGATGTTCCCTATGGAATAATGGACTAAAAATTCCCTTCAATGCCTATTTTTTCCAAATACTTTAAAAGAGTTAATATACCTCACAAAGTAGGTTAATCATCCCACCACCAAGTATTAGTCTTCAAGAAGACTGCATGTTATGAGAGGGATAATATGTTCACATATATAAATATGTAAAAGCTATATTTAAAATATTACTGGAAGGAAAAGTACAACCAGTTTAGAGATCAGGAAAGTTTTCATATAAAATATCACTTTAGATGAGTCTTGAATGGTGGAATTTTCCAGGTAAAAAGGAATAGTACAAAATAAAAATGGTGGGAAATAAAGTATCAGGTACAAAGCAGAATAAAATGGTCAGTATGAGTGAAGCATAGCTGAATTCATAATAAGTAGTTATTAGAAATAAGGAATAGCAAATGAACAGAATCAACTGGGAAAACTCTGGTCCTTTTTTTCTTCTTTCCTCTCCATTTACCTGCTGTATCGATTTAAGTCAAGTGGACTTTATTAGATTATCTGGCTTTCCAGAGTTCGGCCATAATCATAAAAAGAGTTAGCTAGCCTCTAGTTTATAGGTCTGTAGACTTCCTCAAGAAATCCAAAGTTTTGTATTCATACAACTACTTCCTGAGGAGCAGATGTTGTGAGCTGAGAGGGACCTCAGAGCCCCACTATCTAGACCAACTATTTTATTCTACAATGAAGCACACTAAAGTTTTAAAAATCCCAGATTTTCCAAGATCACTCCATTGCCATTGAGAGATTGAACTATATCTCTCATCTGAAAGAAGAAAGTACCCATCATTAGGGAAAGGAGACTTAGATTAGAACAGTACAAAGGAATCAATGGAAGCCTTGCCATGTTGGCAAAGTACCAACTCTAAGGACAGCCATTATACATAGATACATATATGCATATATATGGAAAAATACATATATGCACATATATATCTTCCATTATCACCCCTTTGTATTCAGATATGTTCACCTACAGAGAAAAATCAGTCAGCTCTGAGTCATTTTCCTTAATGATCAAACCAAACCTTCCAGTTAACTCATTACCAATTATATATCCTAGGACTAAGAAAGAGTTCTCTAGCATAAATAGTCACCTGTTACTTTTCTCAAGATCGCCGAGCTATAAATGAGAGGCTGAGGTTTCTCATATTATTCTCATAACCATCTCTATTGTATTTCCCTTTAAAAAATTTGATACTTTTTACAAAAGGCATTTTACTAAGAAAATATCTAAAGTACAACGTTAGACATACAAATCCTTCAAAGGGTAGGGACATGATCTCCTTTTACATAGAAAGTCTCTAGTGAATAAACTCAAACGTAAATAAAAAGGGAGTGAGATGTAAATCTAGAAAAAAAAAAGTATAGTTAAAGAGTACTTCTTGATTCTTGGAAGTCCTTTTCTCCCTTCATAGGTTTCTCATGAAATTCTCCTAATTATAGCATTCTTTTGGACTCTAGGAATCAACATGTATCATTTTTATGGTCTGCAACCAGTATTTCTCTCTGACACTAGAGATCATGATTCTTAAAATTCTACCATTCTTCTTTAATTACCTTTCTACTTCTGTCTGCAGGTACCTCTGTTGTTGTAATCTACTTTAAACTAACTACTATTACTGCCCCTTTTATCACCTTTTCATTCTGTTTGCTGTTGAGGCATATAATGGGTCTCAGTAATCTTCCCAAATCATCCAGGTAATAGGTGAGTTTAGAGACTCTTCTCTTAGAATATTAGCATAAGGTAAGGGAAAATAATAAATGCAAAAGAAAAAAGAGAATAATGTGCTCACTGACATATAGCATCCAGATGGGAAATAGGACAATTGTCCATCAACACACCATGGAATTCACAGAAATTCTTCCATCACTTGCTGTTGGGATAGAATAAGATCAAAAGATTGGTGGACCATCCCTTTTGTACATAAAACTCAGTTATAATTCAGCATGCTCTAAGTCAATAATTCTTCTACCTTCACAGTTAATTAAAATGTTCTTCATGATCACATAGTCCCAACATTGAAGCATGATAGGAAACACACTGCCAATGATGCTCTGTGTTGGATTAGAATAAAGGCAAGGAAAATCTGGGCAGGCATGCTCTCTGTACAATGGACCAGAAAGGTGAAATTTTAGCATGCTCTAAGGAATGAGTTCTCCTTGGATAGTCATCCCAAAATTTAATTACATAAAGATAAAGGAGGATATTTCTGATTTAATGGGCAGCATCAGTAAAATAATATCTAGTATTTGCAAAGCACTTAAAGATGTGAAAAGGATTTTACACATCTTGTCTCATTTTATCCTCAAAACAATTCTGGAAGATATGTGTTATTACCTTCTCCCACAATTTGACATATGGAAAGCTAAAGCAGACAACATTTAAGTGACTTGCTCTGGGTCAAACAGCTAGTAAGTGCTTGAAATAAGATTTAAACTTAGGTTTTTCTTGACTTCAGCTCTACCACTCTATCCAATGTCCTACCTAGCTACCTTATAAGGTCTCATGAAACAACAGTTTGCCTTATTTTACACAGTAGCTTATGTTCCTGAATAGTTGAGAAATATTTTTTTTTAATTTTGCAAGATGATAACATATTTAAGTGACCTATTACCATTTCCAAGTACTTTATACATTATCTTATGTGATTATCATAATATCTCTGTGACAACAGTTAAGGATTATAAATATGATAACTCCAATTTTGCTCATGAGGGCATTAATGTTCAGAAAGTTAAATGATTTGTCTGTTTTCATCCAGATAGCAAGATGGAGGGTCAGAACACCAACCCCAAAAGACCATTGCTATTTTCATATCCTCACTCCAATATTTTTGTACCATTGAACTAGAAGATCTTGCTATTTTTTTAAAACCTCACCAAGGTGTGTAATTTTGTAGTATAATGAATGCCTTTTAAAGTTAATAATTACTTACCTACTGAGAAACTTGATTTTTAAAATGAACAATTGTACTAGACTATCTCTAAGGTGTCTTCCACCTCAAATTCTATAATCCTATGACTCTAATGATTCTGTGATTTCATCCTTGTGGGTATACTCTCAAACAGTACAGATTGAAATTCATCCATGACTTTTCATTCTAAACAGTTCTCATTCATGATTTCTCATAAATCTACCCTAGGGGTCTCCCCTATTGCTGGAAATGTTATTCATCTCTTGTCATTATACAGAGAGAAATGAGACACTTTATCCCCCCTCTCAACAAATGGCTTCCTTATGCTATCTCTTTAATAATAAAATTCCTCTTTTATTTATTTATTTATATGCTCAGAATTTTATATATTGGCTTACTTAAAGTGAATGTTCTCCTAACATGTTTTGCAGTAGCAAGACTAATAAGGAAAATTCATGATTTGCTTGACTGAGGCATCTCCCCTGGTGCTGGACAGAAGCTTTATTATTCCAATAAGGTGAATGTCCCTAAGCATGGGGACATAGCACATGTCCAGATGCATGGAAGTAGAATCAGTCCAGCAAATCAAGTGTTCCTTAATCAATTATTTGACTATGCACCAGTTTTAAGCTTGTATATGCCATTATACTGTACTAGTGATTTCTGTACAGATTGTCATTTGTGTCCTCCTCAGGGAACATAGACAGAAAGAGGGAGTTCAAAAGCAGAATGCTGGATGCAACTCCCATGAATTCTTGTATGTTCTCTTGCAACCTCTCATCACTTGCTCCATCAATTTCTGCTTGAGGATCCCTGAGGAATTCTCTAGTGAGTAGAAGCCTTTTGTGTTACTATGAATAGTTCGTGTTTAGAAGCCTCTCTGGAATTTTGTAGTTTTCTACATCTTATACAGTATTCATTGGGGAGCCTGGTAAAGATGAGCGGTAGAAATTGAGATCTTAGAAAAAGAAGTGTGCCCTTTAAGTCCGTATAAGACTTGGAGCCGGGTGTAAAACATCAGGGATCCTCTCATTACACTCTTTCCAGATTTCTGTGGCAGTCAGCAGCTTACATAGAATTAGAAAAGCAACAGATGAATGGGAGAACATTAAACTTGTTTCTGAAAAAATAAAAGGAATTTCCAGCCCTAGTGCTGCCATTTATTATGTCATTATTCTTATGAAAAGCATTTATTTGAGCCTCAGCTTCTTTATTTATAAGATGGGAATCAGAATATTTTGCTTAATCTGCTTCAGAGATATTCCAAAGATACATACATATATATACATATATGTTATATGTACATAATACATAATTCTGAAGAGCAAATGAAATAGCATATAGATATTTAACTCTAAAAGCATCCCATGCAAAGGTAAAGTATTTTTTATAGTCTCTGTAACCTTTTCAGAATGGCCAAAGTCTGTGATGGATCTTTGGAAGAACTTAATTATGAGAATAAAATATATATTTTTTAAATGGTAATCTCATATTCCTTTTTTTTTACATGGGGGGACATCAGAATGAAAATACATTGCAGATATTAAAATTAAAAATGTCTTCAGTAACACATTCCGTTAGGGTTCCTATATTTTGTTATTTGAATGTACTATCCTTATGTATGCAAGAGGATGTGGTCTTCTAATTCTTTCTATTAGAAAGTGATTTTTAATCTAATTCTAATCCCCAAGACTATTTCAGAACCTGACATAAAGTCCTTCCTGGGTGCTATTGCACAGAAATTTGGAGCCTTTCTCATAATACATAGGATTGGAGCCATCATTTTATCAGGATCCTGATATTTATCAGGATGACTACTACCTTTCACCCTTGCAAATTGCATGCATCTGTGAGTTGCTGATGCAAAAAAAAAATCATGGAAATTTAGCTGTTCCACAGGAAAGAAGAAAATAATCATTTATTATGCAACTATGTTCTGGGCACTACCCTAATGACTTTCCAAATCTCTCATTTCAAATGACAACCCCACAACAACTTTGAGACATAGGTGTTATTCACATTATTTACATCTTACAATTGGGGAAACTGATGCAAAAAAGAAGCTTACAAGTCAGGAATATCTGAGTCAAATTTACATTCAGACAGCTCTTTTGACTCTAGAATCAGCACTCTATCATCTATCTGCTTCATATAACAGGAAGCTGGTGGCAAGGCACAGAATCAAAATCTTTTTATCTGGTTACCCAACTGCTTTACCTATCTAATTATAGTAACTGTTTCTCCTCTTCTAATGTTGTTCCTTTACTTTTTTTCCTTTCTAGAAAGGAGAAGGGTGACAACTAAAATTCATTTTTCTGTGTGTTTCCCAAATGCAACAGCATAGAGTATCTTTTGTATTATAGTATATTTAACAATATACCATTGTTCATATTATGTCAATAGTGCTTAATGTTTATTGATTATTGATATTGATAGGTAGAGAAACCCCAGAGATAGAAATCTGAATTTAAGGGTCTTTTTAAAAAAATTCTTACAACCAAGCAGATGGTATCTTGCTACTGGTGGCCCCTCAAACTTGTAACCCCCAAATAATACTGCAGGTTCAAGTTATATTATTGATATTAGTTAATAGTTTTTTTCAAAAATCATACTTTACAAGTCCCCACAATTAGAATTTAAAAAAAAAATCAACCACAGAGCAACATTCTAAAAACAGATAACAGCAAGGTAAGTGAAGGGGGATTTCCCCAACTTAGAACCTTCTTCAAGTCTTTGTAGCTTGTCATGTTTCCCTCTATGTGGTTTTTGAATTGAACTATTACCTCCTTAATTGAATCAATTCAGGGGCTGAGACCCAATTCGCTGAACCTGATCCAAGAAAAACATACTGCTTTAACCTCCCAAAGACATATGATAGTACTGTAAGTACCTTATGGTCAGGTTCAAAGGCTTGTTTCTCTGACAGCAATAACCTAGCTATATCAACATGTCTGTTTAGATTGTCATGTCAACTGGAAGAGGATGTGCTGCCAAACAAATCTAAAAAATAAAACTTAATTTCACTCTTCTTGAAGATTTCTTTTACTACCACTATATCCTAAGCCAAAATGGTTCTCAGCTGACATAAATCATTAGTGTATACAAGTGATTGTATCTTTCCCTGGCATATATAAAACATTGGTTTAACATTGCTTCTTTTCCTTTGAGGATATCTGTAAAAGAATACTAATTCACCTTTCGAAAGATTCATAACATATGGATTCTCTTCCTCATCAGAAGAGAAGTCCAAACCCCCAAATACCAACTCATTTGCCAAGAAATAAAGGACTGAACATCACTGAAAAAGTTTTGAGCTAGATTTTAAAAATTAACTCACTCTGACCTAGGAAGACCAGATAGTTTTTATCTGTTGGAATTCTGGTAAAGAACAAAGCCAAGGTAATTCCAGCTACTACACATATTTTGCTATTGTTTACCCATTCAGTTAAAGGATAATATCCCTCAGACTTTTTATATTTCTAGGAATTGGGGAGGGGATACATTTTTCATGTCGAAAGGCATAGCAGAAAGAATCTTTAATGCTATGTTACTCCTGTGACATTTGGTAAAGGTATACTTTAGAGACTGGTATTGTCAAGGACACAGTTATCACTGACTTTGTAAGAAAGATCCATTCTGACTCAGCCCTTAGATGTTCCCTGTGGTAAGTCAAAAGCACGAAACACTCAATATAGGAGTAAAGAAACAGACTCAATTAGGAAACACTAGGCTTAACTGGAAAAATACATTTATGAAGAAGTCTAATCTCCTTTGACTTTCTGTCATTTGTGAAGACAAGTAATTCATCAGTCATAGTTCCATTTTTGTAATGGTTCTCCACAAGTCCCCTTGCTATAATCTACTTCCTGTAAAAAGGCCAGAGTGGAAGAGGTTGATGGCCTCATTAAGGTTATTGAAAAGAGTTTATGTCTTGTTGCTTCCAAGTAATTTTTTATTAGCTTCCTAATATTATTAACATTAACTACTCAAAATAACAATAATCAATATTTGTGGGTATATTTTCAATTTCTAGTTAACTATCCATATAATATTCCTAGGAGGTCCAGTGTTCATGTGTGGTTATTCCCACTCTACATATGAGGAAACCAAGACGCAAAGAGATCAAGTGATTTGTACAAAAGCAATATGATGATTCAGAAAAAGTGCTGTTACTAAAAGTCAAATATTTCTATTCTATGTCTAATACCAAAAATTCAGTGCAATATAATAGGCATAGCATTAAGGATCAAGGCATGAATCATGGCTCTAGCTAGCCTTAGATAAATAATATCACTTGCATTGTCTTCAGTTTTCTGATATACAATATGAAATATCATTGTACAGGATTATTTTCAAGATCCTTTATATTTTTATTTATGCTCTTATGATTATTTCCATTGAAAAATGATGCTCTTTATGGGGACTGCTGGGTAGCTCAGTAGATTGAGATCCAGGCCCATGATGTCCTGGGTTCAAATCTGGCCTCAGACACTTCCCAGCTGTGTGACCCTGGGCAAATCACTTGACCCCCATTGCCTAACTGTTAACACTCTTCTGTCTTAGAATCAATACATACAGTATTGATTCTAAGATGGAAGGTAAGGGTTTAAAAAAATGTTGTTCTTTAAAAATAATCTACTTCTTATGTATTTGAACTTAATTGGCAAATTATTTTCTATTTTTCTTTAAGGTTCAGAAAAAATCTACAAATTTCATTTTATTCATTCTTCACAAAAACCTGGGGAAGTTGATACTATTATTACTCTGATCATACAGAAGAGGAAATTTAGGCAAACTGGAGTTAAGTGACTTGTCCAGAGAGACGTAGCTATGAAATGCTTGAAGCCAGATTTACATTCCTCTTTCTGACTCCATATGTAGTTCTCTATTCATTGTTACACCAAAATGCCTCATTAGGGTTTATTTTTTAATGTCTATTGAGATTAATTTTCTTAAACACATGAAAAATTGATCAGTTGACAGAAAAACTGATAGTCATAAGAGAATCGTTTAGTTTTTCACATGATATTCATCCTAAACTACTCATAAGTTCTTATTGTCAGTAGTTGTTGGGTTTTGGGGTCTATATTTCTCATTTTCCATGTCAGCACCTTTTTTTTCCTTATTCATTTCCCATGATATCTGTAGCATAATTGACAACAAAACTTTGAACAAACAAGAAATTTCCTTGTAATCTCTTTCCATATGAGGTTCTACTTGACATTTCATATAATTTCAACTGCCAAAATTGTTTCAGAAAGATAAAAAGTGTAGTTTGATACTATACAGCTCTGGATGTTGATACAATAACTTAATAAAAGTGATAAAAAGGAAAAGTACTATAAGACTTACAAGACACTAACACTATGCAAAATTGTTTTACTGATTTCATATTCTTAAAATTTGACTTCATTTTGACTGGTCTTTACTATGTATAACCTATGTAAAGACCTTTGTATATTTCTATAATTACACTTTTAAGTTATAAGAAATAACATATCATTTTCCATGAGTTTCTCTACTTGACTTCAATTTCAATAACATGCCCTGCTTAAGCACAATAAGCTAATAAACTGAAATCTTGTCAACAGAATTAGTCTACACTTTCTTCACAGACAGACAGACACACACACACACACACTCAGTTGCTTCTTCTCTCTGACTACAGCACTGGAAAGAGGAACACTAAATTCCTCACACAGTCTTCCTTTATAGAGGGCTCACAACTTTCTTGGCAATTCCATTTAAATAATAGATACTGTGCTTGGATTTGACTCCAGAGAATAACATGCTCCCAAGCTGGGTACCCACTGGTGGTCCCCTGCCCATTTACATCTGCTTTTTCAACTTCCTTTTTGAGGTTGTCTTCTTCCATTACCTTGTAAGCTCCTTATAGACAAAGACTTTTTCATTTTTTAAATTGTATCCCCAGGGTAGTGCATACCTGGCAAACAGTAGGCAATAATAAAAGTTATTTCTTTGTTTGTACGTTTTAATAGAATTGAAAAATGATTATACTGTTTCCTAGTGGGTAACCTACAGCCTTCCTTGGGGGGAAAAAGGTTAAATTGAGCAGTTGCTTGTTATAAAGAAAATATTATTTATGGTACAATAGTATGCAAAAAAATCACTTTCAAAATAATGTAAAATTAAATGAAATTTCTTTAGTATTTTTTTATCATAAATGACAGGGTCATAACTTAGAATTTTGGTTCCTGGGACAAATTAATTTGTGGATATATGTGAGCACATGTTTATGAAATGTTGAGTACATCCTTCAGAAGGAGGTGGGAAGTCAATTGGGGCAGGAGAGAAATTCATGGTGTAGAGTTTTTTGAGGACTTAAGCATAATATTGACACTATTTTTTCCTGTGGGTCTGCAAAGTGGCTTTGTTATTTTTAATAATATCAGTAAATTTATAGTCACTTAACTAATAAGCATGGATTAGGTGCCTACTGTATGATAGACACAGGAGATATGAAGACAAAAATGAAATAGAACCTGCCCTCAAATAATCCCCAACTAATCAAAGAAATGATAATAACATTAAAAAAAATTCAAAGTATTTATGTTTCTATCCTGGGCCCACTTCTCTTCTCTCCCCTATAACATCAGCTTCCAATGGTTTAATTAACTTTGTATAAAGTTTTTTTTTTTAATTTTTTTTTTAATTTTAAACCCTTAACTTCTGTGTATTGACTTATAGGTGGTAGAGTGGTAAGGGTGGGCAATGGGGGTCAAGTGACCTGCCCAGGGTCACACAGCTGGGAAGTGTCTGAGGCCGGATTTGAACCTAGGACCTCCCGTCTCTAGGCCTGGCTCTCAATCCACTGAGCTACCCAGCTGCCCCCTGTATAAAGTTTTACTAAATCTATACATCTAGCCATAGTCCTTCTCCAGAGCACTAATCCTGCATCATTTCCCTTTGGATATCTCAGATGTCCCAGAGGCATCTCAAAATAAACATGTTTAGAATAGAATTAATTCCTTCCAAATCTTTTCCAATTCCCAATTTCCCAGTTCCCCACTTCACTCTCATCTCATTTGTAACTATTGCTCCATTTTTAAACTTATTACATTATACCCACCTCATATAAGGTGTGCATGTATACACACACATATATTTATATATGTCACAGCCATGTTTCAGGGGTCATGCATGGGAAGCATGGTGATAAGTGATTGACTACAAGGGGCATTGTAGCTGTGGAGAGTGAGAATCAGCCTGCTAGAGAGAGTAAGTGCTAGAGAGAAAAAGTGAGATAAGAAAGGAGGACAGGAAATATTGGGGCCAACATGCCTGAAAAGGACTAAGAAGAAAAATCACAGCATCATGACTGGGGGCTATGATCTTCATTTATTATGATAAAGAGAAAGACTTTTATACAAAGTAAAATATTAAGCATTACAACATTCCTGGAGGGGCGTTACTTTCCCACAGGATAATGTTTATGAAAAAAACTTCACACATGAAAATTACAAGGGTTGCTATTACAGACATGAGCAAGTTGAGAAACAGTGATTGCTAATCTGTTATTTTTTTATGATTTAAAAATTTTATTTAATTAATTAATTTAGGACATTTTTCCATGGTTATAGGATTCATATTCTATCCTTCCCCTTCTCCTACCCCCTCCCAAAGCTGATACACAATCCCATAGGGTTTTACATGTGTCATTGATCAAGACCTATTTCCATAATATTAATATTTGCACTAAGGTGCTCATTTTGAGTCAATATCCCTAATTATATCCCCATTCTCTCATGTGATCAGGCAGTTGTTTATCTTCTGTATTTCTACTCCCACAATTCTTCCTCTGAATGTGGATAGTGTTCTTTCTCATAGGTCCCTCATAGTTTTCCTGGATCATTGCATTATTGCTAGTAGAAAAGTCCATTACATTCGATTGTACCACAGTGTATCCATCTCTGTGTACAATGTTGTCCTGGTTCTGCTCTTTTCACTCTGCATCAATTCCTGGAGGTCATTCCAGTCCACATGGAATTTCTCCAGTTCATTATTCCTTTCAGCACAATAATATTCTATCACCAAAAGATAACACGAATTGTTCAGCCATTCCCCAATTGAAGGGAATACTCTCGTTTTCTAGGTTTTTTTTTTTTTTTTTGCCACCACAAAGAGCAAGGCTATAAATACTTTTGTACAAGTTATTTTTTTCCTTATGATCTCTTTGGGTTATAAATCAAGCAGTGCTATGGCTGGATCAAAGTGCAGGCAGTCTTTTAGCACTCTTTAGACATAGTTCCAAATTGCCAGCCAGAATGGTTGGATCAGTTCACAACTCCACCAGCAATGCATTAATTTCCCAATTTGGCCACATCCCTTTCAACATTTATTACTTTCCTTTGCTGTCATTTTAGCCAATCTCCTAGGTGTGTGGTGGTACTTCAGAGTTGTTTTGATTTGCATTTCTCTAACTATTAGAGATTTAGAACGCTTTTTCGTGTGCTTATTGATAGTTTTGATTTCTTTATATGAAAATTGCCTATTCAAGTCCCTTGCCCATTTATCAATTGGGGAATGGCTTTATTTTTTGTAAAATTGATATAGCTTGGGGCAGCTGGGTAGCTCAGTGGATTGAGAGCCAGGGCTAGAAACGGGAGGTCCTGGGTTCAAATGTGGCCTCACACATTTCCCAGCTGTGTGACTCTGGGCAAGTCACTTGACCCCCATTGCCTACCCTTACCACTCTTCCACCAGGGAGCCAATACACAGTATTGACTCCAAGGGGTTTAAAAAAATTTGATATAACTCCTTATAAATTTGAGTAATTAGACCTTTGTCAGAGATTTTTGTTATAAAGATTTTTTCCCAATTTGTTGCTTCCCTTCTAATTTTGGTTGCATTGGTTTTGTTTCTACAAAACCTTTTTAATTTAATATAATCAAAATTATTTATTGTATATTTTGTAATTTTTCCTAAATCTTTCCTTTCCTAAAGATCTGAAAAATATACTATTTTGTGTTCATTTAATTTACTTATATTTTCCTTCTTTATACTCAAGTCATTCACCCATTCTGAGTTTATCTTTGTGTAGGGTGTGAGGTGTTGATTTAAACCTAATCTCTCATATTTTTTTCTAATTTTCCCAGAAATATTTGTCAAATAGTGGATTTTTGTCCCCAAAGCTGGGCTCTTTGGGTATATCATAGACTGTCTTGTTGAGATCACTTACCCCAAGTCCATTCCACTGATCCTTTCTTCTTTCTCTTAGCCAATACCATATTGTTTTGATGATAACTGCTTTATGGTACAATTTAAGATCTGGTACTGGTAGGCCACCTTCCTTCACATTTTTTTCATTATTTCCCTTGATATTCTTGATCTTTTTTTCTTCCAAATGAACTTTGTTATAGTTTTTTTCTAATTCTGTAAAAAAGTTTTTGGTATTTGATAGGTATGGCATTAAATAAATTGATTAATTTGGGTAGAATGGTCATTTTTATTATGTTAGCTCATCCTATCCATGAGCAATTAATGTTTTTCCATTTCTTTAAATCTAGTTTTAATTGTGTGGAAAGTGTTTCATAGTTGTGTTCATATAATTCCTGTGTATGTCTTGGAAGATAGATTCCTAAGTATTTTATTTTGTCTACAGTGATTTTAAATGGCAATTCTCTTTCTAACTCTTTGTGCTGGGATGTGTTAGAAATATATAGAAATGCTGATGATTTATGTGCATTTATTTTGTATCCTGCAACTTTGTGAAAGTTGTTGATTATTTCCACTAGCTTTTTATTTGATTCTCTGGGATTCTTTAAATAGATCATCATATCATCTGCAAAGAGTGATAGCTTAGTCTCCTCATTTAAATACCTTCAATTTCTTTTCCTTCTCTAATTGCTACTACTAGTATTTCTAGTACAATGTTAAATAATAGAGGTGATAATGGGCATCCTTGTTTCACTCCTGATCTTATTGGGAAGGCTTCTAATTTATCCACATTGCAGATGATGCTTGCTCATGGATTTAGATATATAATGTTTATTATTTTTAGGAAAGACCCTTCTATTCCTATACTTTCTAGTGTTTTCAGTAGAAATGGGTGTTGTATTTTGTCAAAGGCTTTTTCTGCATCTATTAAGATAATCATGTGATTTTTGTTGGTTTGCTTATTGATATGGTCAATTATGTGGATGGTTTTCCTAATATTGAATCATCCTTGCATTCCTGGTATAAATCCCACCTGATCATGATGAATAACCCTCTTGATCATTTGGTGGAGTCTTTGCTAGTATTCCATTTAAGATTTTTGCATTAAGGAAATTGGTCTGTAGTTTTCTTTCTCTGTTTTTGGTCTGCCTGGATTTGAAATCAGTACCATATTAGTGTCATAAAAGGAATTTAGCAGAACTCCTTCTTTGCTCATTATGTCAAATAATTTTTATAGTATTAGGATTAGTTGTTCTTTGAATGTTTGATGGAATTCATTTGGGAATCCATCAGACCCTGGGGATTTTTTTCTCAGGGAGTTCTTTTATGGCTTGTTCAATTTCTTTTTCTGATATGAGATCATTTATTCTATTTCTTCTTCTATTAAAATCCCTCCCCCTCTCTTTCCCTCCCTTTTTGAACTTCCTGCTGCACTACTCCCCTTGGTTTTTCCCTTCTGACTTTCCCTGTAGGGTAAGATAGATTTTGATATCCCAATGGATCTAGCTGCTCTTCCTTCTCAGAACTGATTCCACTGAGAGTAAGGTTTAAGTATTACCTATTAACACTCTCTTCCTCTCCTTCTCACTATAGTATTCATCCCCTCCCCTTCCCATGTTCCCCTTTGTATGGTATAGATCAGTGATGGGCAAACTATGGCCCAGTGGGCTAGATGTGGCTCCCTGAAATTTTCTACCTGGCCACGGGACATTATTCCTAATCTGACGAATACAATGAGAAGAATACAATACAATGAAACTTCAAAAGAGTTGCCTTATAAACAGACTGACAGATGAGCATTTCCTTTCCTTTGGCGCCCTCTTTAAAAAGTTTGCCCATCACTGCTAATCTGTTCTTAGGAAGAGGCAGATTTGGTACTTTCAGTGATGATGTTACAAGGACTTCTTTGTTCTTCAGAGTGAGGAGAAACTCAGGGTTTAATGATGACCTTTGGCAGATAGCAGTGGTGCCTTTGTGTGAGAGATTGGGGCCCTGCCAGCAATCCCAGGCAATGGCTGCTCTCCTCAGTGGGATATATATTTGTTGGAGGGGAAGGGAAAGAAACAAGGATAAACTTGATATGCCTTGCCAACACCTCTGTTATTTCCTCTTCTCTTCCCTCACTTAACTACCACCCTTTCATATACATTCATTTACTCTTATTGAAATATTTAATAGTCTTTTAATTCATTTTGCTACCTTGAGTCTCTCGCTACTTTAATTCATCTTCATGTTCTGCCACTAATGTTCCTGAAGCTCAGGTTTGACCACTCTATTCAATAAAGTCCTGTGTCTCCCAATTACACATAGGATCAAGTATAAAAATTATTTGACTGTCTTGAAAGGTCCTCACTATCTGCCCTACATTTCCAGTCTTTTTACACTTGACTTCTTGATATATACTTTAAAACTGAGCTACACTGACTTGTTTCCTATGACTCTAACAACATGCCTTCTCCTGTTCTCTATCTTTTCTTTGACAAGTGCCCTAAGCTTGATGTACTCTCCCATCTCATCACCCTCTTTTAATTTCATTTCTCTGTCTTCCTTTAAGATAGTTCCTTTCTTATATTCTGCTATAAGCTTTTCCTGGCTCATCCTTTTCTCTTTCCTCCTTGCCTCTCAACAGATGTATATATGTCTTTTAAGCACATAGCTGTTTATGGGTTTTTTCCCCTTCTTTTAGAATATGTACTGCTTGAGAAGAGGGTCAGTGTTTTTCTTTATATATACATTGTTTAGAATAGTGCTTAGAATAGTTTAGAATAGAATAGTATCCCTAAGTGCTTAACAAATAGATTTTAAGCTATAGTCCAAACACAAGCTAAGTGTATTGAGAAGTGGGCACTATCAGCTGGGAATATCAAGAAAGATTTTATTTTTAGAATAGCATATATATTCTAAGAGTTTTTAAATAAACAAAAATTTCTAAGAGTTGGAAATGAGGTGGGAGTATATTCCAATAATGGGAAAAGCTCATGCATGGAGACATTAGACTGGATGTACTATAAGAGCAATGGTCATTTTGGCTAGTTGGGAGTATATGAAAGGGAATTATGTGGGATATATATATGTGTGTGTGTGTGTGTGTGTGTGTGTGTGTGTGTGTGTGTGTGTATAAAGTAAGGTTGGGGGCAGCTGGGTAAGTCAGTAGATTGAGAGCCAGGCCTATAGATGGGAGGTCCTGGGTTCAACTGTTGCCTCAGACACTTCCTAGCTATGTGACCCTGGGCAAGTCACTTAACTCCCATTGCCTAGCCTTTAACCACTCTTCTGCCAAGGAACCAAGATAGGAGGTGAGGGTTTTTTTTAAAGGCTAAACTTATGTATAACATTAACTAACACAAAGAAAATCTCATATTTTATCTTTGGAGTAGTAATAAGCTGAAATGGTTTCATGACCAAGGAATTGAAAGGACTCAACATGATCTTTTGACATGTAAATTTTTCAAGTTGTTTTCCATGACTGGACTTGATCCATGCTTAGATAGGTGGTGAGTGCCCAAACTCATAACTGGCTATTGTGAATAGAAAGAAGGAAATGTGGTGAGTGGTGTGGGTGAGTGATGTTATGGTATAGTCCAGTGATGGGCAAAATTTTTAAAGAGGGGACCAAAGGAAAGGAAATGCTCATCTGTCAGTCTGTTTCTAAGGCAACTCTTTTGAAGTTTCATTGTATTGTATCCCACTCATTGTATTCGTCAGATTAGAAATGTCTTGTGGCCAGATAGAACATTTCAGGGGGCTGCATCTGGACCTGAGGGCATAGTTTGCCCATCACTGATATAGTCAATAACTTTGGGAACTGATTGGATATGGAAAACAAAAGGGGATATGAAGAACTGATGATAACCCTGACTTTGATATTATAAACCTGAATGACTGGAAAGATGGTGGTGTACTAAACAGAAATAAGGAAGTTAGAAGAAGGGAATTTATGGAAAAGATGAGTTTAGTTTCAGACACATTAGATTCAAGGTACTTATGGAACATACACTTATAATCCTCTAATCTCTAGCTTTAAACTTACTAAACTCCTACCTTATAGGTAAATATTCTTGTAATATTCTCTTCCTAAAAATAAATATTTTATTTTTAATAATAATTTAATAATAAAAAATAATTTTTCCATATGTTATTTTTGCCATACATTTTCTACTTGATTTTCCTTTAAGGTTTTCCTTTTTTCTTTTTCCTTTCCTTTTCCTTTCTCTTCTCTTCTCATTTCCTCTAATGGGAGATAAGGAAGTATGGTAGTAAAAGTGAATAATTTTTTTTTAATGCAAGTATATATACTTCAATACTACACTGATGTGTGATATTTTTTATTATGCGTATTCCTTCCATGTACAAAGAATACAAGTCTTTTCAAGTAATAATAGGTGGTTTTGTGATTTATTATGTATACAAAAAGTCATTGTCTTATTACCAACCAACTAACCCCATGATGTTGATTTGCCCTTGAATTAGTTGGTTTCATCCTCAGGCAACAGTCCATGGCATAGATATAGGCTATCACTGGGTGTATACAAAGTCCAGCTTGGTAAGACTCTCTAAATTTTTATTTCTTTGGGAATGACTTTAAGATGTCATTATCACCTGGCTATTATAATAAAGCATTAATTAGGAGACAGACATTTTATGAACATATGATGATAAAATCTATACCAAAAAAACTTCTAAAAATACTCAGGTGTAGGTAAAGTCAGTAAATACCCTAGATACAAAACTATGGAAAACTCTAACCTATGGAGGTCCTTTTCATCTCTTTAAATTAGCTATTAATTCCTTGAGAATAGATGAATGTTCTATTTTAGACTGTGATCTGTTATGTGGCCAGTTAAATAATTGGTGATTGGTTTATGCAGCTATAGAAAAGAAATAAAAGTTTGAGCTTTCCATATACTAAATTTGCAAATTAATTAATGGGCAAGGGAGTTGTGGCTAAATGGTCTTGCAGTTGAAATGCATGTGTTATTGTTTGCAAGAGCTAATAGTTGTAAAGGATAAGGTAAAGAATTCTAAACAAGAAAGAGCATGCATATATCAAAGAAGTTGTGTTAATTTATGGTGCAGTGACCAAAAGGATTGGATTTCTGTTTTAAATTAGATTATAGGAACATATTTCCTTTCAGTCTTTGCTTATTTAGGGTTATATGTGAATGATATGAAAAAAAATGAGAGAAGGCAACTGATTCAGTAAAAAACTAGGTGTCACTGCTTCAAGATTAAATCTGGTGTGTTTACAAATATTATCTCTTTTGATAAATTGATGCTATTACAATCCTCATTTTATATCTGAGATACTGATGTAAACAGAGTTTAAGTAACTTACCAAGGATATCAAAGCTAGTCAGTATCTGAAGAGGGAGTTGAACTCAGACTTCCTAACTCCAGGACCACCACTTTATCCACTGTATCACTTACCTGTCTCAGAAGGGAAGAGGGAAAGTGTTGTTAGGAATCAAAGGGATGCAAATATAAAAATGGAAAGGAAGGTATACAGACCTTCAGTCAATAAACATTGATTAATTGCCTACTATTTGCCAGACATTGTACTAAATAAAGGAGATAAATGTAATCCTTATTCACAAGGGGCTTGTTGACTTACAGGAGAGACACTATAAAATAATTTTATAAAGAAGCTATATGCAGGACAAATTGGAAATAATGAACAGATGAAAGGCACTAGAATTAAGTGTTATTGTGAAAGCCTTGTAGGAAGTCAGATTTTAGCTGAGACTTGAAGAAAGTCTACAAAATCAAGAGGTAGATATGGAGATGAGGAAGGAGAGCATTTCAGGCATAAGAGGCAGCCTGTGGAAAAGTCCAGAATTAAGAGGCGGAGTGTATTGATTAAGGAAAATTAAAGAGAAAAGTATCACTAGCTCCTGGAAGGAGGAGGATGTACGTGTAAGCAAACTAGAAACATAGGGAAAGTGCAAAGTATAAAAAACGTTTGAAAGCTAAACAGATGTTATATTTGAGCCTGGTGGTAATAGGGAACTACTATTATTTATTGAGGAAGAGGGTGATATAGTTAGACTTGCACTTTAAGAAAATCACTGACAATGGACAGTGAATGATGGTTCAGAATGCAGAAAGACTTGCAGCAAGGAGAATAACTAGCAGGCTGCTGCAATGGATAGGAAGTGAGATGATAAGGGCCTACACCTAGGTGGGCAATGTCAGAGAGGAGAAGGGAGTATATACAATATTTATTATAAAAGTAAAATTGACTTTCCATGACAATGAACAGGGTGAATGAGAGAGATTGAGGAGTCAAAAATGACAGCTGTGTTTTGAAGTCTGGATGACTTTTGAAGGATAGTGGTACTTTCAGCAGTAATAGGGAAATTAGGAAAAGTTCTATTTTGTCTAATTATTTTATAAAGAAACCATGGTTGATAGAAGTAAAAGTACTTAACAAATGTCACTAAAAGGACACTTAAGAGATGATATGGAAAGTTTAATATTCTAAATGAGGTATGTTAACTCCAAATCCTATATTCTTTCTACTACACTATACTCTGAGAAATAACTTTCAGTATCAATAATTACTGGAAGTCCAGGCATTCCTTGATCTTTAGGTCATGGATCTCTCAATGGAAAACTATTTCAGAGGTTATGTCCCTATAATTACTGCATGTAGATTATTTCTTAGAAAAGCACCATGCTGTTCCAACCCTGGAGAAGGTCTTGACTATCTGAGTAATTTCCATCATAATACTATAAAAACAAATTTTTTATGTTAAAACAGTTAGGTAAAGCATAAATAAAGAAAAATTTCATTTTTTCAATCTCATCTTTCTTTAAAGATAATTTGAAAATGTTTCCTTCCATTTCCAGGTCACAATTCTTTCTTTCACTATTTTACTTTTCATCTTATAGTCATATGTATATATATATGTATATATATATAAATGTTTCTGTGCATATGTACATATATGAATGAATGCATATATCTACATGTGCATATGCATATATTATCATAAAGGTTCATGAGAGGCAAATTTAATATGTAATATCTATCTTGGTTTCATCTCTCAATATTTTGATAACTATTTTGATGGTTAATGAACTTGAATAATTTTTAGTTTCATGAATTTATATTATGATAACTTAAACAATTCTTATTGATATGTTTTGAAGTATATCTTCCATCCTTATCCTTTTCTGTTTTCTTGATACTTTTTTAGTTTTCTAGGATAAAGAGACATCACTGAATGTTTAAATGTTATCCTCTTCTCATTTAACTTTACTCCATTTCACAAAATTCTTTTTGAATTTTTGTGTAGGGATAGAAATTCTAATTTACTGATTCCATGTAGTGTTTCATGTCACCCACAAGGACAAATTTTTTTGAGGAATCATATCAAAGGCATTCAATAATATGGCCCCATAGCAATTTCATTGTAAGGAAGGTTTTTGACCTGCCAAGAACTTCAAAGAAAAGAACTTTGATTTATGATTTTTAGGGATGAAAACTCAAGGCTAATCCCATTGGATTTATTAATATTTTGAGTGGTTATTTCAGTTAACTTTCTTACTTCCTTTTTGATGCTATATTTTTAAAAAGGATATAACACATAAAAGAGTTATGGTACTTCTATGTCTAGCTGCTGGTTGCTTAATCCCTCATCAAATGAACTTAGTCATGTAACCTCTTTACTACTCACTCACGGGCTCTAGCACTGCACTCTTATACAACCTTATTGTCCCTTCAAACATGAGTTAAATCTGGTCCAGATAATAAATGATCCTATCACATCACCTCAAGATTATCATACTTTGTTCATTTCTGTAAAACACTTAAAAGGCTTAAAAAAGAATGTGGCAACTTTGGAAGGGGCATGGATTCAGTTTAATGAAGTTAATGAATATTAACTAAG
This sequence comes from Gracilinanus agilis, assembly GCF_016433145.1. Taxonomy (NCBI): domain Eukaryota; kingdom Metazoa; phylum Chordata; class Mammalia; order Didelphimorphia; family Didelphidae; genus Gracilinanus; species Gracilinanus agilis. Next base: position 657,942,108 of record NC_058130.1, read on the forward strand.
TGCCTATTGTACAAATGCTTCACCAGAGATACACAAACTTAAAAAAAAATTAAGAATTATATTTTAATATGAGTAGTTGCTTTTGTATCTTTTTGCATATAGCATTCATTTAACACCATTATTCTGAGAAATGATTCATAGACTTTCCCAGAACATCAAAGATATCTATGACACATTCAGAAACTGTTAAGAATGGTTGGACTATTATTTCTAGCAGCCATTATGCTTGTTGGGATGGAGTGTTTATATACACATTATTTCTGCTTTCCTGAATCTTATAGAATAAATCATGGAAAATGACATCTTTTTTGGTATGGATATGTTGGAAGGGAAGATTATTAATGCATTTGACCAAGATGTTCAAGATATTCCTGTTGGTGAATGAGAGAGAAATATGACTTAATAAAAACACAAGTAGGTTGATTCTTAGCTGATTAAAAAGTCATGCTCAAATCTACTGATGTCAACCCAGGATGCTTTTCTATGAGACAAATACTTTGTCCTCTTCTCATTCATTAATTTAATAAATGACTTATGGGAATATATAGAAGGTAACAACACTGAGTTAGAACTGTGTCATCTGTGACTGGTTACAAAAGAGATTCCTAAGCCCAAGAACAGATGATGGATGAATTTGGAAACAGCTTCTGAAACTCCACATGTGTTCCATGTGCCAAGTCTGTTGTTAAAAATCAGAAAGAAGTTGGCTTTCTCATATGGAAGCAGAGAGGTAATGAGTATAAGACTGAGAGATAGATAGTAAAATAGAAGAGCTCATGTTAGCAAAGTTCCCTGGACAGTATATTCTCAACTCTTGTAGTTCTCTGAGGTAAAAGGGATACAAACGTGGATTAGAATCTGGTCAATGTAGTAGGATCTAATAAATACTAAGGAATATTGAACCCAATTTAATTTTTCACTTGGTATTCAAGAGTATATTCTATAAAAGACTTTTTATATCTGAAAACAGAAAGAAAAAGTTAGAGTTCTGAGATAGGCTGTTCCTTCCTCAAATCTATCTTTCAGAATCCTTATCTTCCGTCAAGGATCTGCTCACTTGTCACATTTTTTTTCTGAAGTCTTTCTGATCTTCACCCCAGCTTCTCCCAGCTATTACTATTTTTGCCTTTCCCAAATGTTCTCACCTGTCTTCCCTTCTCTTTATAAATGAATATCTGATATTAGAGAGAGAGAGAGAGAGAGAGAGAGAGAGAGAGAGAGAGAGAGAGAGAGAGAGAGAGTGTGTGTGTGTGTGTGTGTGATGGTGGTGGTCAACAACAAGGTAAACTAGAAATCAAAAAATAAGGAAGAAAATTTTTTTCTCAGATATATCCCTATGACCTTACAGTTCAGCAACCAAGACATGAACAAGATCCATAAAGCTCAGAGTTTATTAAAAATGAATAGGGAGATATTTAAGGCCATAAATTAGTGTTACATATAAAGCAAATATTCTCATGTGAGCAAATCCAATTGCCTAAATGAGGAATCATGGTGGAGAAAATTTTATTGAATGTTAACAAAGGTAAATATAGAAACAGTATTATTGTGAGACTCTATATACCATTTGGACAAAAAGAGAAAATAGGTGAAGACAGTAGTTTCTGATGGCTAAAGCAGAAATTAATGAAAGAAAAAGCTTTCATTAAACATTCACTAACTGCTAAGTTTTATGTTAAGATGTAAGGATACAAATGGAAAAAATCAAGACAAGTGCCTACTCCCAAGGAGCTCATCTCCTGATTGGAAAAACCAGTCACATAAGAAAATTCAGTTGTGAGGAAGATGGAAAGATCAGAAGTCCTAAAGCAGTGTTTCCCAAACTTTTTTGGCCTAGTGCCCCCTTTCCAGAAAAAATATTACTTAGCCCCCTGGAAATAATTTTTTTTTAAATTTTGATAGCAATTAATAGGAAAGATAAACGTACCTGTGGTCATCACCTCTCCCCTGTATCACTGCAGCACCCACCAGGGGGGTGATAGTGCCCACTTTGGGAATCACTGTCCTAACAGATCAATGTCCCAGAATATTCTGACATGTATGTTCAAATTTAACTACTCAGATTGAAAAAGTATAGGTACGTTCCGATGGACTAAAATCCCATAAGAAAAGCCATTGCTGAAGGTATAAATGGTCTAGAAATTCAAGGGAAATATTTTGTAAAGTAGAAATGAAAGAAAAAGCAGCAACTTCCCAAACTGAAATCATAATATAAATTATTAATCATCAAAATTTTTGTCTTTCCACTGACCTTCAATGACTCTGGAAGAAAGAGAGAGGCTGATGACTTTGTGCAACTCTGACTCACTTGAATCCAATTTTCAGGCTAGTCAAGACATTACCTGTGATGTCAATAGTCCTCTTTGAAAACAAAGGACAAACAACATCCATCCATGAATTATTTCATCCATACTTACATAAACTCACATATAGTCATACTCATATATGTATATGCCTATGCCTCTTTTATATAATTTTGTGTGTATATACATATCTGTTTATATAGAATAAAAAATTAATTATGTACAATGTATTTAGTAAGAGAAAGAATTATCATTTGGGGAATCAGGAAAGTAAAAGTGAGGAGGAAGGAAGGTGCTTCTTAAACCATATCTTGGGGGTGAGAGATTCTTTAAGATGTATGTTCATGCAATGGTACATAGATATAACATGAAATATCATGTGAAGAAAAGAGGTAAAGCCAATTTGGCTGAAAAGGAAACAGTATGTAAAATGGGTTGGGGGGAAATAAGATGGGGCAATTTGTGATAGGTTTTAAAAACTATACAGAATAATGTTATATTTGACCAAATAGGCAAAGTGAAATGTCAACACTTTATTGAGTACAGAAGTGACATTGATCTACAATTAAACAAGATCAGGGAATTATTGCAATGGCATAATTGCATACATTGAATGATGATTGATTAGTTTTACTGACCTGCTTTTTCTATTCTTTCCAATTCTTTTTATAAAGGATATATGTTGGTTTGGAAAAAGGAGTGATATTTTGCAAAATTAAGGTGCTATGTAAACCAAAAGAATTAAGATCTATAAATACTAAATAAAAGGATTAAGCTTTTAAAGATAACAGCAATAATCTTGATGTAAAGCAAAAGAGGAAGCTACTTAAGGGAACCAATGTGGAAGTACTGAGAAATAAAAAGAAAGGAAATCCCACACACTGAAAATGGAAATGTAGGAGTCAGCAGTGAAGGAATGAGAAGACATTGCATGGGATTCTGGGTCATGCGACCAAAAAGATGGAGAAGTAAGCATTTTCAATCATCCTTATTCTTTCAAACTTCTCTGAAATAGAAATTATGCACAAGAGAGGAAGCAATTTCAGCAATGCCTCCATTGCCTAGAACAGTGTTGGTATATATTTTAGAGATCACATGCCCAAACTGCAACTTCAAGCTACCTATGAGTATCCCACATTACCCCAGACAGTGGAGGGAGGAAGTGCTTGCATTCACCTGTTGGGAAGAGGAGCAGGGCATGTGAAAAATGTCCTCAGGTACTTTGGAGAGTGCTAATGGAGCAAACCGTCTGGCAAGACAGGGCACACATGCCATGTCTTCATCAATGTGGGTCTAGGACATTAACATTTCTAATCATCAACATCCCTTCCCCTACTGTCATTATAGGTATCCTAACAGGCTTGCCACAGAACTCAAACAGTACCAGAGAAAACCAAAAGGCAAAAGCTTGCTCAGTCAAGGACAATAATGTGGCAATGTTCTGTGCTGTGCAGAGTTCAGCCAGAAAACTCAAAATCAAAAGGATATGGAGAAAACCACATTGTATCAGTCTACTAAGCCTGAGGTAAATTACCTAGCATCCACATAGGACCAATTCTGTCCCTCCAGAAGTGACATAGAGCAGAGATTGAAGTCTATGAAATATGAATTCCCTAGTATATGAAGAGGCTGAGTTATCATTCAATTCCAGTCCTAAGGGAAATTGGCCTCACACAAGAAGGAGTCAGAATATGAATGATAGGGGAGCATAAAAAGGGAAGAAAAGACTGAAATTACCAAAAATCTCAGAAGGAAGAAGATGTTGCTAGCATCAGAAGTCCTAAAACTCAAAATTAATCATCCCTGGAAAGAAAATCAAAGAATATATTTTAAAAGTCTGTTTCTTTTGATTATTTTGGTTTATTAGAGGGAATAAAAGAGGATTGGTTAGACTAGATGTTTATAACTGAAGACAGAAAAAAATAGTTGCTCAGTGTAAATTATTTCTGACTTCTCTACTGAGGCAAATGATTGTTTGACTAGAAAGCACAGTACAAAATTAAATCATAGGAGTTTATGCACAGACTAAATAGAGAGAAAGATAACTTGACTTTCACAATAAGATCAAGTCACTAGCTTTGGATAAATTATATCAGTACTAAAGGAACTAACATATTTGAATACTGGAGTGTTCTCAGTGATATCTGAAAGATATTCAAGAATATAGGATTAGAGAAAGGGAAATTTTTTTTTGATTCTCAAAAGGAAGAGTAGCTATACAACGGTAAACATTGGGTTTGTCACTATTTGCCTTACACATCTCACATACCTGAGCCAAAATCCACTCCTCACTGAGTCCAGCTAACTCACTTCAAGCTCTTCTTCCATCTATTTACATAATTAGCTAATCAAAGAGTGCATGATATTTATGTAATCATTTACTCAATGATACTTTGAGATCCTAAATGCAACCATTTATCTAACACTAACACAAAAGACATTATAGGGGTAGAGTTTCATGCTGAGAGCTAAGATGGCAGAGTAAAGGACACTCAGCATGCTCAAAACCTAAAACACATAGAAATTAAAAATAAATTACCTCAAAACAAAGAAAGGCATGAGGAAGATATCTCACTGGGGTGAGAAGGGAGAATTATTCAGCAAGTTTAGCAAGGGAAGGAACCAACAGAACAAAGACTGGTCCAAAGTACTTCCATTTGGCCTGAGGTAAGGAAATAAAGCAGGGAGCAGTGCTATTCACTGCCAAGCAGCACCAGATAATTAAACAGCAGAGCAGGAGAGCAGCACAGCACAAGAGATTATAAGGGGTAAAGACTTTTGGGAAATAGAATACAGCTGAACAAAGCAGCTGCAAGCTACTCACAAGAAGTAAGCCAGGCCATACCTGGGCCTACCCTAAGCACAAGAGAAGGCTACATTGCAAGCTCAGGACAGTATTATCTCTGCCCCTGGAAGTGGGAAGAACCTCAAGAGATAGGAATATGCAACAAGGGGAAAACATAATAACTAGAAAAATGAGCAAAAGTCAAAGAGAAAACCTAACCTTAGAAAATATTTCAAAGGCAAAGAAGATCAAAATACAAATGACAGAAAGGACTACAATGACAAAATGGAAACATGTGAAGCCATCAAAGAAAGTAAAAAAGTATGTCACACCCCAAAAGTGCTCCTGGAAGAACTTGAAAAAAGTTTAAAAATTCAATAATAAAAGAAGTAATAGAAAGATTCAGTATACTTGAGAAACAATTCATTGAAGAAAACAATTTCCTAAAAACTAGAATGGGTCAAATGGAAATGGAGATTAAAACAAAAAACATTAAAGGAAACAACTATATAAAGACTTGTCTGATTGGAAAAGGAAACAGAAAGCCTCAAGGAGGAAAATAATAATCTCTAAATATTAGAACTGAGTAAATGGAAGCTAATGGCTACATAAAGCAGCATGAGGAATCAATAAGACAAGATGAAAATAATTCAAAATTCAAAAAAAAATTCAAAAATAGAACAAAATCTGAACAATCCTGGAAAAAAATGGATCTGGAAAATAAGTCTAAGAGAGACAAGTTGAGGGTCATGAGAGTATGTGAAAGCCATGTTAACAAATGAGGCTGGAAACATTGCAAGAAATTATCAAGGAAAACTATCTTAATATTCTCAAAGAAGAGGGGAAAACAGAATTTGAAAGAATATATCATTCACCCTCTGAAAGAAACCCTAAAATAAAACATCCCAGGAGCAAAATTCAAATATTCCCTGAGCAAGAAAAAAGTACTTCATGCAGTAAGGAGGTAATAATTCAAATATTGTAGAGCTATTGTCAAGATTATACAACACCTGGTAGTTTCTGCATTAAATGACCAAGAGGGCAGGGAATATTATATTCCAAAGGCAAAGACTCTTACTATAAAACAAAGAATCACATACCTAGCAAAACTGAGCATAACAATATGGGGAGTGATTTTTAAAAGTAAACTTCCTAACATTCATGACAAAAACACACAAAAACACAGGTGAAAATAAAATTGGATGATGGGCAAATTTGACGCTCAAAGCATAAAAAGGTAAACACAAAAGTGAAAACTTAAGGGTTTCAATAAGATTGAATTGAGTATATCCATACCTAGAAAAGTGATAATTGAGATACTTAAGATACTCATGATACTAGACATATTTAAGGTACTTTAAAAACTCAATATAAATAAAGTATTTATGATGCTTAACTTTATCACTATTAGGACAGTGACAAGTTAACATTAAAAAGAAGGAAAGGAGGAAGCAGAATAGGATGTATTGATACCATACTCCACTCCTCCCTCCAAAAAGTCAAGGGACAGGAAAGATAGAAACATGGAGATAAATAGGTAACTATCTCACATGAAGAGCCTCATAAGAGTTTATACAGTGGAGAAGAAAATTAGGGAAATGGTGGGCAATGTTTGAAACTTTACTCTTCATATTAGTTCAAAGTGAGAATAGCACTCACACAGTCAGCTTTAGAAATTTACCTTAACTTATAGGTGCAATATAAGATTAACACTGTGATGTTTACTTGGGGCAACCTGTCAGTTGCCCTGGTTGGAATGTTGACCGTGGCATAAGCCACGGGGCAAGTACCAACTGCCAGTTGGACCCAGGGTAGATAAAGCCCTGGAGACACAGGGCTGGGTTCTGTTCTTTCCCTACTTCTCTTCTCACCTTTACTTCTACCCCTTGTGGATCCAGGGTGGTCCAGAAGAGGAACATGGTTGTTAGTTTCCTAGGCTAGGCAGGTTTAGGAGAGCTTTGCTGACCCAATAGGAACATCAATTAGATATACCCTATCAAGAGGTTGCTCTATATTACCATCAAGAGATCATTTGTTTCTGTCCCAGGGCTGGTCCCTTGGGACAGCTGAAGATCATAGCAAGGAAGTTCATCAACATCCAGAACTTAGTTCAAGAAGGCAGTACTAGACTAGATTCATAGGTTTCCTAATGCACTCTCCAATCACTCTTCTCTAATCAATTTTCAAATAAAACCTTAGTTTAACTCATGAACGAGTGACTTTTACCTTCACTTGAGTTGTAAGTAGACTATTGTTCAAGATTCTAGGAGGGAGGCAGAATAACTCCATTACTGTTAGATAGGAAGCACCACACTTCCCTTCCTGTCTAATCTCACTGTCAACCAATAGGAGTTACTTCCTCAGCCGGGTTAGAGGCTGAAGGATAATAATCTTAGTCCTTGCCAAGGGAAATTACATCAATCTCTTGGCTGGCCTAGGCACTGGGTGCTTGTCATTCCTTCATCCAGCACCATCAGTAAACAGCTTGAGATTATGCCACATTAGCTTCCTGACTGCCTATAGCTTTACGAACCTCCATAACTGATCCACCGTTTAAACCCTCATTACATAGGGAAGTAGGAAGGAAGGGTTAATAAGAGAAGTGTGGGAGATGAACAAAAAAAGAAGGCAAATTGAAGCAGGTGGTGTTCAGAAGAAAATCACTTCTGAACAGGAAAAGAATGAAAGGAGAGAGAAAGATAAACAGAAGGAAAATAAGTTAGAGAGAAACATATAATTAATAAATACAAATGTAAATGTGAATGGGATGAACCTACCCCCCAAAACAGAAAAGGATAACAGAGTGAAATAAAAACCAAAATCCTATAATATCCTGTCTACAAGAAACACATTTAGGGGGCAGCTGGGTAGCTCAGTGGATTGAGAGTCAGGCCTAGAGACAGGAGGTCATAGGTTCAAATCCGGCCTCAAACACTTCCCAGCTGTGTGACCCTGGGCAAGTCACTTGACCCCCATTGCCCACCCTTACCACTCTTCCACCAAGGAGCCAATACATAGAAGTTAAGGGTTTAAAAACAAAACAAAACAAAAAAAGAAACACATTTAAAGCAAGGAGACACACACAGATTAAAAGTAAGGGGCTGAAAGAGAATCTTTTATGTTTCAATTTAAGTTTAAAAAGCAGGGATAAAAATCACAATCTTAGACAAAGCAAAAGTAAAAATTGATCTAATCAAAAGAGATAGGGAAAGAAATTACATTTTGATAAAAGGCACCATAGACAAATAATATCAGTATCAGCATTAATAGCTTTCTATCTATATCTATATCTATATATCTATATATATATACATATATATTCCAAATGTCATAGCATCTGAATTTCTTTTTTTTTTTTCTTTTTTTTTTTTAAACCCTTGTACTTCGGTGTATTGTGTCATAGGTGGAAGATTGGTAAGGGTGGGCAATGGGGATCAAGTGACTTGCCCAGGGTCACACAGCTGGGAAGTGGCTGAGGCCGGGTTTGAACCTAGGACCTCCTGTCTCTAGGCCTGACTCTCACTCCACTGAGCTACCCAGCTGCCCCAGCATCTGAATTTCTAAAGAAGAAGTTATATGAGTTGTAAGTATTATTATTATTATTATTCCTGTTGACTCCTTAGGAGCATAGGGCCGCAACCATCTCACACCAGCAGACTCTGTTCTGGGCAACTTCCCCCAGCTGGGCCCATGTCATTCTGGCTGTTTTTGTTTCATTTTTGGCAGATCTTCGCCAGGTCTGTTTTGGTCTTCCGACTTTCCTCCTCCCTGAAGGGTTCCAGCTCAATGCTTGTCTGGCTACGTTGTCTTCTGGTTTTCCTAGCGTATGTTCTATCCATCTCCACTTACGTTTCTTTATGTCCTGACTAATGGGATACTGGATTGTTCTTTCCCAGAGACTAGCATTGGAGATCTTTTCAGGCCATCTGATGTTCAAGATGTAGCGTAGACATCTGTTAACAAAGACCTGGAGTTTGTTGGTGTTAGCGCTCCTCACTCTCCAGCTTTCTGATCCATATAGGAGGATGGCCTTTACGTTGGTATTGAAGATTCTGAGCTTAGTGAAGAGGGACAGTGCTTTGGAGATCCAGACAGACCGCAGGGTGTTAAATGCCTGTCTGGCTTTGTTGATTCCGTTTCTGATGTCCTCATCTGCTCCGCCATCCTTACTGACGATGCTACCCAAATAGGTGAAGTGGTCCATCTCCTTGATGTTTTCTCCCTGTAGTTGGATTGGCAGGTCCTGTCCGCTGTTGACTGTGATCACCTCAGTCTTCTTCTTGTTGATCTTCAGACCTGTCTTCTCCGCTTCTTCAGAGAGACGTGCAAGTTTGGCTTGCGCATCCTGCTGCTTGTGAGAAAGGAGACAGATGTCATCCACGAAGTCAAGGTCCTCAAGCTGCTTGGTATGAGTCCATTGAATGCCCGCATTGTTGTCCTTGGTAATTCTTCTCATGGTCCAATCTATGACCATCAAGAAGATAAGGGGCGAAAGCATTCAGCCTTGCTTCACTCCCGTCTTCACGGTGAAGGGAGCCATCAGTTTCCCATTATGGATGACCTGGCAGGTAAAGTCTTTGTATAACCGCTGGATGATGTTGATGAGCTTCGGGGGAATCCCGAAATGCTGCATCAATCTCCAGAAGATGTTCCTGTCCACACTGTCAAATGCCTTCTCGAAATCCACGAAAGTCATATAGAGGGGGGACTGCCAATCGATGGACTGTTCGATGATGATTCTTAGGGTGACGATGTGGTCGGTGCATAATCTGTGCTGATGAAACCCTGCTTGTTCTATTCTCAGCTTCTTGTCCAAGGCCTCCTTCAGCCTTTCTAAGATTACTCTGGTCAGGATTTTGCTGGGAGTGGATAAAAGCATGATTCCTCGCCAGTTGCTGCATTGGGATAGGTCACCTTTCTTGGGTAGCTTCCCCCAGTAGCCTAGTTTCCAGTCTGTTGGGACTTGTTCCTTTTCCCAGATCTTCTGCAGGAGGGGTTGTAGCATCTCCGCTGACATTTCTGGGTCTGCCTTGAGTGCCTCAGGGGGGATGCCGTCTGGACCTGCAGCCTTACCATTTTTCATGGTCTTGATGGCTTTGATGATCTCAACTTTGGTAGGTGGGCCCGTGTTCACCTGAAGCAGTTCGGTGGCTGGGGGTATGTCCGTAACAGTTGGTGGAGGCGGTCGGTTCAGAATTTCTTCGAAAATTAGAATAGACAAGGAGGAAACAAAGTTAATGCTTTTCAGATGTGTTTGGAGGAGATTATTTAGGGAACATTGATCCTTAGTACAGAGTCTAGCCCTGGAATCTCCTGGAGTCAGTGTAAATGACAATGTGGCATCCCTAGAAAATAGAGACCAGCCAGTGGAATATTGTCACCAAAGGGCAGAAGTTTGAAAGCCAGTGGTCAAGGAGTATTCTTAAATCCAGACAAGAAGTATTCTCACTCTGTCTTAGCGTCCAGACCACTGTCCAGGCACCAGCTTATCTTGGCACTTGATCTATGGCAAGTCACAGTGGCAGGGCCTTAGCCAGCAAAATGAAGAATAAGTTCCAGTGAGGCTGAAATCTCTCTGTCTCTCTCTGTCTCTCTCTCTTTCTCTCTCTCTCTCTCTCTCTCTCTCTCTCTCTCTCTCTCTGTCTCTCTCTCTCTGTCTCTCTGTCTCTGTCTCTCTCTGTCTCTCTGTCTCTGTCTCTCTCTCTCCCTCTCCTAATAAATGCTTATTACTCTGCTGCTGAGCCTCCAGACCAATTTTATTTCTTATAGATGTTAGGATTGTACAAAAGAACCCCATAAACTCAGCCCCCAAACTAACAGAAGCTATTAACAATTTTAACAAAGTTAACAGTACATAAAATAAATTCATGCAAATCATAGCATTTCTCTTTATTACCAAAAAGACCAACAACAAGAGATAGAAAAAAGAAATTCCATTTTAATGAACTACAGAAAACACAAAATACCTGAAAATATACCTACCATAACAAAGCCATCAACTATATGAACATAATACAAACAGTTTTTAAACAAATAAAATCAGATCTTTAGCAACTGGAAATACATTAATTCCTCTTAGTTAGGCTGAGCTAGTATAATAAAAATGAAAATCCTACCTAAATTTATTCACATATTCAGTTCCATACCAATCAAACTACCCAAAAATTATTTCAGAGCTAGAAAAAATAAAAACAAAATTAATATGGAAGAACAAATGAAGAAGAATATCTGAGGAATTAATGGGGAAAAAAATGAAAGGAGGCCTAGGCATAGACTGTACTCTCTAGTGGTTATCATTAAAACAATCTGGTACTGGGTAAGAAATTAAGTAGTAGTCCAATAGGATATATTAGGTAATCCACACGTTGTAGTTAATAACCATAAAGACCTAGTGTTTGATAAACCCAAAGATCCAAGATTTGAGGGAAGAATTCATTTTTTTGACAAAAACTTCTGGGAAAACTGGAAAATTAGGCAGAAACTCAGCATAAACCAACGTTTCACTCCATAAACCAAGAGAGAATCAAAACTGAATACTTCATATAGAAATAAAGAGTGATACCATAAATAAATTAGGGGAACATGGAAAAGTTTTTCTGTCAGACTTATGGATAAGGTAACAATTTATGATCAAATGACATAGAAAACATTATAGAAATGAATTGGATAATTTTGATTACATTAAATGTTTTGAAGTGTTTTTTTTTTAAAAAGTCAACGTAACTAGAATTAGAAGATAACAAATTTTGGAGAAAATTACAGCAAGTGTCTCTGAAAAAATGCCTCCTTTCTCAAGTATACAGAGAACTCAGTCAAATTTACAAGAAAATAAAGTATTCTCCAATTGTCATGAATAGGCAGATCTCAGATTGTCTCATAGGTGGAAGATTGGTAAGGGTGGGCAATGGGGGTCAAGTGACTTGCCCAGGGTCACACAGCTGGGAAGTGGCTGAGGCTGGGTTTGAACCTAGGACCTCCTGTCTCTAGGCCTGACTCTCACTCCACTGAGCTACCCAGCTGCCCTGTTATGTTATTTAAAGAGAGATTTTTCAACATTCTTTTAGAATCTAGACATTTACAAAAAACACTGTCATCACATCATTTGAGGATTTCCAGTTTTTACAGCTAAGACACTACTTCGATTTAAATATTCCAAAGTCCAGGAGAAAAAAAATAAATCTTCCTGTCCTCCTCCCCTATCAGAAAATAAATACTCTGTACACAGGAATTTATTTAAGTTGTTCCTATTTTCACTTCTTTATTATTGAAAGGTTGCAAAGAGCCAGACTTCACCCATTTCATATTCAGTTTTCTTCTGTAACATAGCATTCATGAGCTCTTTTAATTAGCTATAATCCTTAAAAGGATATTTAGAAAGTGTTAGCTCTTGATGTGTATAGCAGTTCTTTTAAAGTCAGAGATCTGCAAAGCTCATCAAATTGGCTAAATCAAAGATAATCAGAATAAAAACTCAATTAGTTATTATTCACTCACCCAGATGGTAAGTCATCCAATCAGAATGGAATTCACAGCAATATGGAGTTTGAGCCAGTTTACCAGGATATCAAAGGAGCTGCAAAGCTTTTCCAGAAAGAGTTGTCAGTCAAGACAATAAAGATTTAAGCATTTAGTCTATCTCTACCTATTCTTATACCCATATCTATCTATCTGTTTTATACACATATATATGAGAATATATTATATAAAATAGATACTATATGGCACTATTATGCATATATTTATACCTGAATGTTAACATAGAGGTAATGCAGAAAGACTTCTTTTAAAACAGGAAATTTGGGGATAGTATTATTTGGAGGAAAACATAATGAGTTGCTGAATTTAAATTTAGATACCTTATTTCCCCAACTTCTCATCGTATTGTTTTGTTTGGAAGTTCTCTATTCTCCAAGTTTTCTCTGTCAGATTTACAGTTCTTTATAAACCATATATCTCAGTCTTCAAATGTTTTTTTATGAGTTCTCACTTTTAAAATTTTGATCTTTACTCATGAAACTTGTATTTGCAAATTGCTTGACTACAATGATACTTTGTAGCTCTAAAATCTTCAAAACTGTGATTCATCTATTTGTTGCCTTTTAAACTTTAAAAAAATTTTTTTTGCATTCATGTGTCTTCAGTTTTTGTTGAATAATTTTCCCTTCATTTTTATAACATTAAAATGTTCCCACAGAGGCATTATTTTATATAATCTCAAAAATATTTAGTTCTTTATGTTTTAAAACATATCTTTTTCCAAAAAAAAAAATTAAATTCTGTAAAGAAAATATCTGAGAACAAATATTTTGAGCTAATTGTCTTTAATACAACAGTAAGCAAACCATACAAGTTAATGGTCTGCAGATATCCATAGCATGGTCTGAGATGCTGAGCAATACTTGTGACAGTCCTTTATAAATAAAAAGAAGAACTTACAAACTTGCTTACTGCCCTCTCCAATAAAAGAGGTTCTGTGTTTAGGGCTATCATGTATTTTTCCCAGAAGTCTCAAAGAGGGGGGCTCAGGGTGATAATAGTGAAATGTTTGTGTCCTCAGAGGAGAATTTGTTAATATCTGTGATCAACTTAGTCATCTCAAAAGCAACTTAGTCATCGCAAAATCTCTACACTAGGGAAATCAATTACAAAATCAGGGAATTATATAGATCTATATGATTATAAATTACCTTACAACTGCTATAAATTATATATTATAAATGTCATACTCAATTATTCAATGAACTAATAACTGGGACTATCCCTTATTATTAAATCAATAGTTACAACAACCACATAGTCTAATAATGATAATTACAACAATAACAAGTCTATAATCACTTTTTTCAATTCTGCCTCTGATATAAAGATAGATGTGTCTATCAATTGACTAGTACAATCTAAATACATAAGAGATACTTATCTAGAGGTGGTAAAAATTCAGAGGGGGCAGGCCATTACTAAGGTGACACAAAAGTTACATTAAAATAGCATAATAGAATATAATAACACATAAATCAATAAAAATGTCACTTGATCACAAATTACATCATTTATCATCAATAATATTCTGAAGAGAAATGTTCTCTATGATAATGGGAATGCAATTTAAAATCTTATGAACTGGGCCCATGGGAGTGTCCAGTATTAGACTGCTAATATTTTTGTTAAAACATGATGTTTTGAGATGTCTGAGATGGATGAAGATACTTAGACAATAAATGTGTACTCAAAATCTTATGAAATAAAAGTGGATGCAGTCTAAACATAGTCATCTAAATGTAAAATATTAGCCAGGAGGAGGCATCACAAATTATAGGGCTCTAAAGATGATCATGGTCATCTTTAATTGGTGCCATTTTTCTCTTAGACTTTCTGAGATGATTTCCCTGGTATTTTGTCTTCTCAGGCTTAAGTGAGCACCTTCTTCACTAAAATTTCTTATAAAATAGATCTTAATACAACAATACAATTCTTATGAATATCACTTCTTAATGAACATGTATAAGCAGTGCATATTAATTGAAATTTTTTTCTACTCTTTTATTTTCCAAAATGTTCATCTATTACACTGGCAACAAGACAAATTATTTGACAATATAAATCTCTTTTACACAAAAACACCTCTTCTGACCATTTAAAAACTAAACTTCTCATTCTCCTTCTTAAAGGGATAGTCCTCCTTAACAGAGTTAATGTAGGCATCATTTTACCTGCCATCTTGGGGAGGGTAGAGGAATGGGAGAAAGAACCATAAAATCACATGAATCACAAAATGTCAGAAAATGACTATTAAACTAAATGACTAATAAATTTGTATTAATGTTTAAATTTTGTTTTAATTTTTAAAAGATAATTAATGCAGGTCAATGAACTATAAAGTTACTCTTCTTAATCTTGAGCATGTGTGAAAAAAAAGGAGGAATTCCCACTTTGGACAAAAAGGAAGATAGAGAAGGAATTCTATTTCTTTTTCTTTTATAACAAAAGAGAATCAGAATTACAATTTACTATCTATAGAACATTATTTCAAATCCTGCAAAATTATACAATCCATTATTAAATTGAAAAGGGTACTAAGAAATTCAAAAAATAAAAAGTGCCCAAATCACATCAGTTAGGCTTCACAAAATAAAATGAAACAAAACCAAAATAAAAAAACCCTACCCAAACTTAATTCTTTTTTATACAGGGTTAATATAGAGTTGATCTGAGAATTACATGGATATAGTTTATCTTAGTTTTAACAAAATAATCAACAAAGTTGTGCTATTCTGTTAGACAAGATAGAGAGATGTATAAATAAGAAGATAGCATCCAACTTCTCAACTTGTGTAAATGTTGAATCTAAAGATTTACATTTGGAGATTCAATATCACTTTGGAAAGCAGTAGTTTGGAAATTGTTATTTAATTTTTTGATGATCTGCATTTATGTCTAGATGATATTCTTATTAAATTTAAAGATGACCCTAGGCTGGAAGAGATATCTTGTATATTGGATAATAGATTAAGTGCCAAAAAAGAATATCTTGACAAGTTAGAATATTAGGCTGACTCTCATAAGCTGAAATTCTCTATAGCATAAAGTCTTACCACTTGAGTTAAAAATAATTACATTGGCATAGGATGGGGGCTATCTCATTACAAGATAATTTATCTGGAAAAGACTCAATGATTTTAAGAAATCAAAAGGTTAAAACTGATTCTCAGCTCACTCTAAATTTGCATCTGCTTCTTTGTCTAGTGTCATCTCAATTGTACAAATATGCCAAATCTGGGCACCCCCTAGTGTTCTCCTTTTTCCTGTCTCCTTTTTTTGTGTGTTTGTCTCTCCCCCTTTATACTGTAAACTCCTTAAGGACAGGGGCAATCTTTCTTCTGATTAATTCTATCCCCAACACTTAACACCATGCCTGGCTCAAGGTAGGAGCTTTAATAAATGTTTATTGGATTCTGAGAACGGTGTAGCAGATAGAGGACTAATCTCAAAGGCAGAAGACTCATGTTCACATTCTTCCTCTGATAAATATTTAACCATAGGAGCAACACTTATGAGTGCTTTAGGAAACTCTAAATTTCCTTCTCTGTATCTCTCTACATGAGAGGTTTTTATTTTAAAGTCTGCAATCTTTAAAAAAAAAAGAGGTTTTATATATTTAATTAACCTTCTAAATATATGTACTTTTCTTTGTAATTTTATGTATTATATTAATTTTAAAATATTTTGAGGAATCCATAGACTTCACCAGACTGTCAAAGGATCTGCGATTAAACAATGATTAGAAGCCCTTGAGCTAAAATGAATAACAGATTCAAGATGAAAAATTAATATAAAGGAGGTGGAGAGATAAGCATTGCTGGTTTAAAGCTTCGTGTAGGAAGTGTCACTGGTGGAGACTATTAGCTTATAATTTGCAAAATTGATATAGATGCCTGGAGGTTAATAGTTCTTATTTATAGTTAGGACCACAGTTTTTTCCTGGCAGAGACTGTACTCTTGACATTATGCCCCTTAGTCCCAAGCTTCTGATTAAATAATAGCATATAACCTCACAAATTCACAAGAATATGGGAGTCAAACAATCTGATAACTTTACTGTAAAGAATGGATTAAACAAGGAACTTGGGTAACTATCTGCACAACACAACAAAGAGTTTCACAATAACTAGGTCTTCTTCTTTTAGGGAACCCTAAGTCCTAAGGATCTACTTCTTGGCAATTGTGTCCATTGAGACTATTTTTTACGTATCCAAACATAAAAGAGCACTTTCTCCAGTCATACTCCCATTTTACCTTCCTCTAACTTCCCTTTTATTTCCTTAGGCAAGAGTATGTGGGGGGAAACATTAAAATAGGACTAGGATATATATTATATTCCCTAGTACCTCCCACAGCCAAAGAACATGGTAGTGCGTACAAGTTTAAACTTGTGTATGTGGTTGTAGAGGGTTGTGCATGTGTGTATCTGGAGTCCACATTGTCTGGGTAATGGTGAAATCCAATAAAAGAACTAGGTGATGAGTGGGAGAGTTATAATGAGTAGGAAATGACCTTGAGTCTACACAAAGCAGTTAATATTATGGTGATTTCTTTAATGTATATTAGAGGTCTACAGGTTCCTTTCCCCCATTGCTTGACCACTTTTTCACTGTGTTTCAAACATGTATCAAGCTGCAGACAAATTAATGATTGCTCTTGTTACAGATTCCACTGCTATACATACATAACTTATTTTGCTTCAAGTGAAAAGCAAGTAGTGGTTATCTATTCTTTTAACTACAGAACTATCAGGAAGCAACCATGAAGTATTGCTATGCTGTTTAGTGAAGACAACATCATTCTGAAAAAGGAGGAAATGAAAGCACGTTACTTGCTATAAGTTACTGAGGATGAATGTCATTTTTATCTTTATATATTCTCTGTTTACTTTCCATTAAAGTCCAATTGATCTGCTGTCTCAGGTATTGGAAGAACTTTCATCTACCATGGATATTCATAGAAGATTTATTTAGCCAACGTTTTCTGAGTTTCCAGAGTTATGCTTCCAGACTACTTCCCAACTCCCAGGGAAAATAAAACATTTAGATACTAAAATGGATATGGATATAGATATAACACAAAGAACTCTAATGCAGAACTTAATGTGTGATAAAATACAAAAGAAAAATACTCAGCAGTTACTATGAGTATTATATGCAGGGAGTCTGATATCTCTCTGTTAGGATTGATGAAGGCTTCATGGAGAAGGTGTGAATTTATAGATGAAAAGAAGAGGAATGTTATAATTTGTTTCGTGACTATGTATTCTTGTTATAAAGTTTTTTCCTGCTTTTTCATTCCAAATGGAAGAAGAGGAAATAAAGGTAATTGATAAGATAAATTTCCATTAAAATGAAAATAAGAAATAAGGATGGAAAGAAATGGAAGTTGTCATTCCAGGCATAAGAGATTTTTTCCATCTTCTCTGTAATCACAAAGCTGCTATTGATAAACTTTGTTTTTCCATTGGTCTAACATGGTATTCCTAATATTAACTGAAAAAGTATCTTTTTCTTTGTAATGTTAATTATCTGACCTTTACAAGTAACAAATTTTCCCTGAATGGTCATGTGCAAAAATATATTCACCTTTTCACTGATATAAATATCTAATTACAATATTTCTAACCAATTAATATTGATAAGAAAGTAATTAACTAAAGATTAAACAGAAGAAAAAAAATGAAATAAATTGTAAAGAAATCCAAGGCATCAATGAATGGTACATACAGACAGCAGCATGAGCCTGTTTAAGAAGTACAACAGTGAGTATGAAATAGTAAAGATGATAATCTTAAGACTGTCAAGATCCCACAGGAAGTTTGTTGACATTTTGTTTCAGATATTTTCCATTGGTCACATGTGATTATTAGTAACACACACACACGCGCACACACACATACACACACACCACAGTCAGAGGCTGTTTTTCAAAATATTTCAAAGTAAAATAATTATCCTCTTCTACTTCAAGGATCTATGATGTCAGGATAAGTTCTTCCTTTATTAAAACAGAACATTTAGCATATGGCCTTTACAACATTGAACCATCATCCCGTGCCCAAAATGGCTCAAGCTGAATCTCTGTTAATTTAGGTTCCTCCTCAGATGACAGACAAATAGTCTGCTCCAATGTCTATATTCAATGCCTTTCTAGGTTAAGTCTTTCTAGAGTTTTTACTTCATTCTCTAAAATCCCAAGAAACTAGAAATATCCCTATGCTACAATGAAGTACTTAAATAGGACATAGCAATGGAGAACAGACCCATTTAGTTCTTGAAAAGTATCTGCTGTTCTTAAAAAGGGCTAAACATTTTCTTTATCTGGCTTCTCTGAACTTGGAATATATAATAAAAATATAGGGAAAATTCTTTTAAAAAGAACTTTCTTTTCCAAATTACATATAAAATAATTTTCAATATAAATTTTCTAAAATTATATGATCTAAATTATCTCCATCTATCACTTCCCTCCCCCTTTGCAGAGATGGTAAGCAATATAATCTGGATTTTACAAGTATTATCATACAAAACATATTCCCATATTGGACACTGTTGTAAAAGAATATTTATATAAATACAAAACCCCCAAATAGAAACATAAATAAACTAAAGTTTAAAAATTGTATTCTTTGGTCTGCATTCTGACTCCAACAGTTCTTTCTCTGAAGGTGAATAGGATTCTTTATGATAAGTCCTTCAGAATTGTCTTAGATCTTTGTACTGTTGAATGTAACCAAGTCTTTCACAGTTAACCATAGTGTAATATTACTTTTACTGTGTATAATCTTCTCTTGGTTCTACTTATTTAAGATTTTTGTATAGTTTACTTCTTAAAGATAGATAATAAAGCACCCTATTCTCATTACTACCATGTCTCCAAAACATATTTTAATATGAGTTGCAGAAATCAAAAGGTTCTTCAAGGAAATTAGATGATATTTTGCTAATTCCTTATTTATATTAGGTAAATACTGTGTAATCCCATGTTTTCTTTCTTTTCCAATTGTTTTCCTATTCACCTTTGTAGTAGTATTATTCCTCTTTCTTTTTAGTTTAGATAATATTTTTATTACTCTTAATTATCATTGTCAACTTTATCTCATTTTGACACTTTTTAACTAAGTCAAGACTGATATTATCCTGTGTTACTTGCCTCTAATTCAATTTCTTTATATATATATATATGTATATATATATGTATATATATGTGAGATTTTTCTCATTTTGCATTTTTCTTTTCTGAAGCATAAGTGCTTTTGTTTCATAAATCAATAATAAACAATGGAGGTAAAAACAAATTTCCATTAAGCTTGGAGAACAAATTAAGCCAAATTCTCCAAGTACTTAATAATGAGACCAGTAGTAAGAGAACAAAGAGAAGAAGAAAAGATGGTAAAGATCTGTCAAAAAAATGACATAATTGTTTTTCTATTCAATGCAAATAGAACCAACACTTTAAAATGCACTTCCTTTCTATTCAATAGAAGAATGAAATTAAATGATAGATGAAGATAAAAGTTATACAAGATTTAGTATAAAAAGAAGACTTTTATATTAGATATAATACCATTTTGAGAACATGAAAGAATTAATTTTCAAGTTATTTTAAAATGGGGATGATAACAAAAGCTTGAATATGGGCATTATTATTAACATTTTAAAAGTGATAGAATTGATTTCAATAATCCTTGAGTTGCTTAATTTATCATCTCTATATTTTTATGAGAAGAATCTATGCCAACATTCAGTGCATACTTGAATAAGTTAGAAGAAATAAATTATCTTTCACCAAAAAAAATAATGAGGTGATCAAGGAATGCTTTGTAATCAAGTTTGTGGGATGCATTTGGAGAGATAACATGTAGAGGTAATTAATGAGGACATTTTTTTATTAAAAAAAATCTTTGGAACCTAAGCTGCAAAAGGAACTGAAACAAGTAGGAATAGGATATGGATTTTCCCTTGGGGGAAATAGTGTGTCATATTTAATGAATCTGTAACATCTTTTTGAAGCAAAGGCTCATTTTTTTCATAACATTGATACCATGTGGCACTGATTTATGAAAGAACATAGTCTTGGAAAAAATTATGGTAATGTTTGGAGAGAATAAACTAGATCAAATAATCTATGAAGAATTCCATAGGAGAAAGGAGTATGACAAAAAAAGAATGTTAGCAAATTCTGTGGCAAAATATAACATATGGATAGCCTGAATACTTAACTAATATCAATGAAATGTCAACAAATAGAAGATTTATAAGAATAAATAGATAAAAGTATCATAAGATGAGAAGGGAAAATAGATTGCAATTTGTAATACTAGAGAGAATATATTGACCAAAGTATAGAATCTATAAGCATTGAAATTTTCTACATTTGTAATGGTTTCTTATTGACATTTCCCAATTAAAAATATTCACGACATACAGATTCTTGTACCTCTCACTGGATTTGGGGTCAAGGTACTTGGGTCATATTCTGTCTTTATTACTTGATACCTTGTGATCTAGGACAATCAACTTTAATACTCTAATGGGAAGGGTATGATTTAAATGACCTCTAAGGTAGCTGCTGTTGTCAGGGTTATGGTAGATTATTTCCATTTCTACTTTACCCTCTGGTTGTATATCATTGGATGAAATTTCCTTGACACTTTCTTGAAAATTGATACCTTGACTTTTTATTATGTTTTTATATAGGGGGCCATGCCTCTATATGATTTTTTGGGGTCCTGAGCGGCGTGGTGGCATAGGATGGTTAAGGCAGGAGAAAGAAAATGAGAACAACTAGACTAGTGGTTAGCCCATGCTGTCCCAAATTCTGTGGGCATGGAAGTTTATTATATATCTTTCTCAAAGAAGAAGTCACAGTTGGTAAGGGGCAATAAATCACGAATAATCCATTGAAGTTTAAAGAATACAGATGCAAAGACAAATGGTCAAATTCCAAACCCCAATTCAGCAGGTTATAATTCCTGGAGAGGAAATATCCTATGGAGATGCTCATCAATTGAAATCTGCATACAGACTAAAGACTCAGGTTTTAATCTGAGTATGGAATCAGCGTTTGTTTAAGATTAAGGCTTCTTCAATTATCAAGGGAGGAAATTATCAATTCAATAGAAGCTGGTTTACCACTTCAAAGCTCTCCAATAAGAATTGTAAAAAAGGTGGGGATCAAAGACTGAGTCAGAAGAGGAGCCTCAGATTTTTATCTTAGATGACCCATTCAGTCTGCATCCTGACATGCAGGGCAGAAAAATCATACACACAGTTTTACTTGCCGATGATTTTGTAATGGGATCCAGATAAAATATCTGTTACAGACTCTGTTTCTCTAAATGACTCCTAATAACCTTTTTTGGAGGGATCAAGTTGATTTTGGATTAACCTACCTTCTGGTACCAGAGCCTTTTTGGGGCTCAAGTGACCAGGACCAAACACAAAGACTGCCTCAGCCTGGATTGGTCACGTAGGGAATCCAGATAACAGGCCCTAAATTTGATCCTATTTCTCCAAAGGTTTTACTACATAGAACGGCTTCCCACATTTTTATTTATTTATTATATTATGTTTCAGGTAATTTAATATTTCTTAAGTTATCTTACCTCAATCTTTTTTCCAGTTAATTTCCAGTGTTATATTTCATAATTTCTTCTATTTTAAAATTCTTTTATCTCTTTTTATTGTATTTTGCTGTCCCTTGGAGTTATTGGATTTCATATAGCCAATACTAATTTTTATTTTTGAATCAAAAATAGATTTTGAATTTATTTTCACAATTACATGTGATATTTTTCAATATGTGTTTTCTGAAATTATAAGATTCAAATTGTCTCCCTCTCTTTCTCCTCTCCCTCCTCTAAAACTTGGTAACCAATTTGATTTGGGTTATGTATGTATGATCATGCAAAACATATTTCCATATTGGTCATTATAGTAAGAAAATACTCATATAAAACCAAAAATCCTCAAATAAATAAAAACCACAAATACATAAAAATGAAAATAGTATGCTTTGATCTACATTCTGATTCCAACAGTTCTTCTCTTGAGGTGGTTGGAATTATTTGACCTAAGTCCTTTGCAAGTGTCCTGAATTATTGTATTGTTGACAATAGCTGTCTTTCACAGTTGATCATAGTACATTATTGCTGTTACTGTGTATAATCTTCTCCTGGTTTTGCTTATTTCACTCTTCATCAGTTCATATAGATCTTTCCAGCTTTTTCTGAAATTATCCTGCTCATCATTTCTTATAGGACAATAGTATTCTATCACGTACATATACAACAATTTGTTCAGCCATTTCACAATTGGACATCCCTTCAAATTCCAATTCTTTGCCACTACAAAAAGAGCTGCTATAAATCTATAAATATTTTTGTACAAGCAAGTCCTTCCCCTTCCCCTTTTAAAAAATCTCTTTGTGGAAAAAAACCAAATGCTTTTAAAAATTCAATCAAACTTTTTTATAGAATTAGAAAAAATATAACAAAATACATCTAGAAGAACAAAAGATTAAGAATATCAAGGGAAATAATGAAAAAAAAGATGTGAAGGATGGGGGCATAGCAGAACAGATCTTAAACTGTACTATAAAGCAGTGGCCATTAAAACAATATGGTACTGCAACAAGAACTCACTATTTGACAAAAACTGCTGGGAAAATTGGAAAACAGTATGGGGAAAATTAGGTTTAGATCAATATCTTATACCTTATACCAAGATAAATTTAAAATGAGTAAATGACAAATATAAAGAGTGAAATCATAAGTAAATTAGGTGAACATAGATTAGTATGCCTGTCAGATTTGTGGAAAAGGAAGGAATTTAAGGCCAAGCAAGAGATAAAGAACATTGCAAAATGTAGAATAAATGGCTTTGATTATATCAAATTAAATAGCATTTTACAAAACAACAACAACAACAAAAAAAAACAAAAACAACAATGCAACCAAAATTAGAAGAAAAGCAACAAACTGGGAGAACAATTTTATAACAAAACTCTCTGACAAAGATTTAATATCCCAAATACATAAGGAACTAAGTCAAATCTACAAAAGATCAAGCTATTCCCCAATATACAAATGGTAAAGGGACATGAATAGGCAATTTTGACAGAATGAAATCAAAACTATCAATAAACACGTGAAAAAAGTGTTCTAAATCTCTCCTGATTAGAGAAATCCAAATTAAAATAGCTCTGAGGTAACACTTCACATCTGGCAATTGGCCAATATGACAGCAAAGGAAAGTGATAACTGTTGGCGGGGATGTGGCAAAATTGAGACATAAATATACTGCCTGTAGAGTTGTGAATTGGTCCAACCATTATAGAGGGCTATTTGTAAGTATGCACAAAGGGCTTTAAATGAATGCCTGCCCTTTGATCCAGTCATTTTATTGCTAGGTGTGTACCCCAAAGAGATAATAAGGAAAAAGAATTGTACAAAAATATTCATAGCCGCGCTTTTTGTGGTGGCAAAAAAATTGGAAAATGAGGGGTTGTCCATCGATTGGGGAATGGCTGAACAAATTGTGGAATATGCTGGTGATATAATATTATTGTGTTAGAAGGAATAAAGAAATGGAGGAATTCCATATGAATGGAATGACCTCCAGGAATTGATGCAGAGCAAAAGGAGCAGAACCCAGAGAAACTTATACATAGAGACTAATACACTGTGGCACAATCAAATGTAATGGACTTCTCTACCAGTAGCAATGCAATGACCCAGGACAATACAGAGGAACTTAGGAGAAAGAACACTATCCACATCCAGAGAAAGCACTGTGGAACCAGAAATGTATTAGAAAAATATGTGATCAACCATGTAGTGTGATTAGGATGTGATAAGGGTTTTGATGTTAAAGAATCGCTCTACTGTAAATTTTAATAACATGGAAATATGTTTTGAACAATGATACACGTATAACCCATTGGAACTGCTTGTTGGCTTTTGGAGGAGGTAGGAGAAAGAGTGGGGGGAGAAGGGGAGAAGAATCATGAATCATGTAACTATGGAAAATATTCTAAATAATTTTTTGAATTTCTTAATTAAAATAGTTACACTATTAAAAAAAGTCAAACAAAACAAATTTCCATATTGGCCAAGTCAAAAAATAAATATCTCTTTCTGCCTTTTGAATTCATTAACCCTCCATATGGAGGTTCATAAAATGTTCTCTCATGATCCCTCTAAGATCATGATGGGTAATTTAGTTAATCAGAGTTCATAGTCATTCATCTTTATAATACTGTGGCTATGTTATAAATTATTCTGGTTCTGTTATTATACTCTGCCTCAATTCATACAATCCTTCAAAGTTTCTATAAAGCTATCATCTTTGTAGTTTTTTATGGCATGTAAGTATTTCATCCATATAGAGTATGTAATATACTATAATATTTTTATCTACTACCGAATTGATAGACAAACCCCTTCTTTTCATTTCTTTCCTACTACAAAGAAAGATTGATCTAAGTTTTGATAATATTTGGATCTTTTATCTCCTTTAATATTTTTGGAGTATATACTTAATAATAGTATGGCAGTATCTGCATTGTTTAGTAATTCTATGGGGATAGAAACAAATTGCTTTCCCCAATTGCTGATCTAGTTCATAGTTCTATCAATAGTGCATTAATATACCTATTTTCCCATTATCTCTGTCACATTTATCATTTTCCTTTTTGTCAATTTTTAAAATCTGATGGGTAGGAGGTGAAACTTCAAAATTACTTTAATTTTTATTTTTCCAATTATTAATGATTTGGAAGATTTTTTTCTATGACTTTGACAGCTTTGATTGCTTCCTCTGAAAAGAATCTATTCATATCCTTTGAATATGTATCAATTAAGGAATAGTTCTCAGTCTTGTAAATTTGAATCATTTGTTATATATCTTAGAAATGAGATTTTTATCAGCAAAAATTTTCACCAGGGAATTTTACCCTTATTTACTTGCTTTGCCTCTAATTTTAGCAATAATTGTTTTGTTTGTCCAATTTAAAATATATAATCAAAACTGAACACTTTGCCTTCAGTGATTTCTGCCCTTTTTTTGGGCATGAAATTTTCTCCTATCCAAAGATTTGGCAAGTAATTTCTCTTTTCATTCCCTAATTTGTTCATGATATAAAATTCTACTTCTATGTTATATAGCCATTTGATGCTTCTTTTGGTATATGGTGTGAGACATTAGTCTATACTTATCTGTTGTCAGATTGGCTTCTAATTTTCCAAATATTTTTGTCAAATAATGAATTCTTACTCTCAAAGATAAAAAAAACCAAAAAACTTTGGTTTTATCAAAAACTAGGCTATTCATTTACTTTTGTATCTTATGTACCTAATGTGTTCCATTGATTGACTTCTTTGTTTCTCAATGAATATCAAATAATGATGATTAATTTATTAATGTATTAGAGTGGTTTAAAGTCACATATCAGTAGGCTGCCTTCTTTCCCATCTTGCCTCTTTTTCATTATTTGATTTGCTATTGTTGATATTTTCTTGGTCATGTTGAATTTTTTATTATTATTTTTCTACCTATCTATAGTAATCCTTTGGTAGTTGGGTTAGTAGGTCACTGACTTAACAAATTCATTCATTTAGTCTTGACATTTGTTCTGTATTAATTGAGTCTACTCATGATTTATTAATAATTCACCAATTCTAGAGGTCCATCTTACTTTCTACAAATTGTTTTGTTGAAGTTTTGTTCATTTAGCTCTAATAATTAGATATTTTTCCATTTCTACCTGCTGAGTTTTATTGGTAATATATAAAATTCTGACAATCACTTTTATTTTATATACTACAACTTTGCTGCAATGTGTAATTATTTCAATTAAATTTTAGTTGACATTTTGGACTTTTTCTAAATAAACTATAATATTTTCTACAAAAATGATAATTTATTTCATCTTTGCCTGTGTCTATTCTTTCCATTTCTTTTTCTTCTTATTATTATAGCTGGTATTTCTAACACTGTAGAAAATATAGTCAATAATGGTTAACTGATATAACCTTGATTTCATCAGAATTCTCCTTATTTATAATGTTTGCTCTTCATTGAAAATATACTACTCTTCATAACAAAAAAAACTATTCATTCCTATATTTTCTAGTGTTCTTTCTCCCAAAGCTCTAATTATTTTGTCCATTTTTCTTCAACTATTCTCACTTTATATGATTAAAAAATCTTTTAAATTCTTGCTCCATATATTCTAGGATTTCTAGCTGAATTATGTATTATCTCCATTTTTCTCTGACTCATTGCCTATAGATATTTTGGAGCCATTCTCGTGCCTTTGGGTTTTAAGCATCCCTGTTACCAAAAAGATAATTACGATGGAATATTTTTTGTTGTTATTGTTCAGTCTTCCAGAATGCTTCATTTTTTTATATTTCTTGTTATGGCTGGACTATGTGACACTTTTTTGAGGGAAGGTAGAAGCTAGTACTATTGCTGCTTTCTTAAGGGTATTGAGTATTGTATTATTCCAAGATATCAAGATGCTGGGGACCTGCAAGCTTTCAATGCTTCTAAATTACTATAAACCAGAGGAATGTTTGATTGCTTACAACCCTGGTTTGAGCTTTGCAAATTTCTGACCTGGATTTCAGGGCAGCCGTAGCATGTTTCTAGACTCAGACTCTATCAGTCTCTTAGGAAGTTCTGATTTCTCAGTTACAGAACTCTAGATTCCTCTTTCATCTGGATTCTCACCTATGCTACTCCTTTGCAGCCTTTGCAGGTCAGATGCTCTGAGATCCCTCTCTGTTTCTGAGATCTGAGCCAAAATGTTGCTATTTGCTTCCAAATGTTCTCTTTTCTCAGTTCACAATTCAGGGTCTCCCTATGAGGAAATGCCACCCCTGTGTCTAGATTCCCTTCTCAATTTATCTTGGATTTGTGACTCAGAATTAGGTAGTAAGTGACTTATGGCAGTGCTCTAGTATTGACCTCAGAGTACCCCAGTTAGGTCTGGAGACTTTCTCTTTCTCTGGTGTATAGCCTCTACTTAGGTTCTTGGGTGTTTAAAAAGTGTGGAATATTCCTGCCCTGACACAATTTCTAGTTTCAGCACACCTGTCTGTCTCTCTATGCTGATCTGTACTAGATAAAAGATTTGCTGTAACTTTTTCTGAAATTTTCCATTGGGATAGAGTTTAGTGCATTTCCTAAATCTGTTTAGAGGAATTTGAGGGACAGGAACTTAACCACAATACTTCTTGCTACCCAGCCATCTTGGATTGGCCTCCCTTTCCTATTTTTTCAAACAAGATTTAGAACACTGGGATTTATCGTCAATTTTTTAAAATTAAATTTGCTTACATACCTATAAGTCCTATCTTAGGTTTCATTTGGGACCTTATTTATGGTTTTTCAAATTCTTTTTATTTAATTACATTGGATTACTTATATATGTCATATCTTTCTTTTTCTGTTAATCTGGGCATTTTTGATTTTTAAAAATTCCTCCATTTCATTTAGATTCTTTATTTTAATGGCACATATTTGGATGTGTAACATGTAAAGGTAATATGTGCCTTTATTTTCATTTGTTATGAATTCATCTTTTGTCATATGTTAATTTTCTAGGTCTAAGCTGAAGCCTCAGAAATTTTGGGGGTATTTTGTTGTTGTTGTTTTGATTGGTATTTCCCTAATTATTAGGCATTTGGAGCAATCTTATAGAGTTGAGTTTTCAATTATTTCTTTTGACCAATTATCTTTTTTTAAACCCTTACCTTCTGTCTTCGAGTCAATACTGTGTATTGGCTCCAAGGCAGAAGAGTGGTAAGGGTAGGCAATGGGGGTCAAGTGACTTGCCCAGGGTCACACAGCTGGGAAGTGTCTGAGGCCAGATTTGAAACTAGGACCTCCTGTCTCCAGGCCTGGCCCTCAAACCACTGAGCTACTCAGCTGCCCCCTGACCAAGTATCTTTTTAAAAAATCCTTTTCCTCTCTCTTAGGATCAATACCAAATATTGGTTCCAATAGAACCAGAAGAGTGGTAAGGACTAGGCAATTGGGGTTACATGACTTTCCCACTATAGCACAGCTATGAAGTATATGAGGCCAGATATGAAACCAAGTCATCACTTCTCCAAACTTGGCTCTCTATCCACTAAGCCACCTAACTGCTCTGACCAATTATCTTTTGCTAACCCTCTCATTGTATATATGAAGAAACTGAGGACTAATTAACTTATATGACTTGCTGAAAGTAATATCAGTCAAAAGAGCAGGTAAAACTGTTTCAGCCCAGATGCCCTGAATCTAAATCCAATGCTTTTAATGAATCTTTTCAAAGACAAGTTCTATAATGTTGAATTATAAAGTTTGGTGTTGAGGAGACTTGCACCTGAGTGTAAATGGCCTTTTCATAGTTATAGTATCTGAAATTAAATTATCCTATAAGAAGTCTTAGAAAGTCTAGGAACAGAAACTTCTTTTCAAAGAGAAAAAAATTTTTTGATTCGTTGGAAGGGGAGAGAAGATCATATAAGTCAAGCATATTAGAATTTTGGATTTAAAATGCCTGATTATATCTTAATGAAGTCAACAGAAGAACATATTGTGAAGCTAGTTTGAAGCAAAATAGTTTTTTTTATCTTTTGCAATGAAATAAAAAGAAATTTTTCCAATCAACATTTTACCCTCAAAGTTATATCAAATAAAATTGATTTAGAATATCAGCAGCTTGATAAACTGAAGTCATTTGTCCTGTAATATTTTGGAGAAATGATTTTTTCTTGCTTTTTAACTTCTTCATCTCTTTAAGGAATATAACTTTCAAGTTTCTTTTGTGATCTCATTATTTCTTTAGTATTTGGACCATAGTATCATTCATATTCATAGAAAAATTATAATTATAATAACAAGCAGTAAATATGCATGTAGAATTTTTAAGGTTTGAAAAGTACTTTACAATAATTATCTCATATGATCCTTACAAAAACCTTATGAGATTTTTATTAAATACATTTTACCACTGAATAAACTAAATTTGAGAGAAATCAGATGACTTGAAATTGATCATATATCTAAGTCCCTGTTTCATGAACCAAATCTAGGTAATCCTGATTTTGAGGTCATTTATCTTTCTATTACCCTAACTTTTTCTTTTTGATAGTCAAGTCAAATCAACCAGTACTTATTACTGTCATGTGTTTAGACACATACAGAAAAGCAAAAATATAGTCCCTTCCCTTAAGAGTATATTATTATTGGAGAGAAAACATGTAAACTAATATGTGCATACAAAATCTATTTAGAAATATAAATAGATAGATAGATTGTATATATATATACATATATATATGTGTGTGTATATATATGAAATTGAGGAAACTTCAAAGTGAAGGTTTGCAACTAGTCCATGGCCTTGGGCATCAATAAGTTGCTTTCTGAGCTATTCCAAGGTTAGGATCTTGCCTGCTTATCCATAATGCATTAGGCATAATGATTGATGTCATCAACCAAGGAGTTTGTCCAATCAGTCATTCTTAGCAAAATCAAAATTAACTTCTTATGTCCATTTACTTCTAAATGCTTGGAATCAAGCTCATAACAATACCTTGCATTCTTCAAATCATCACCAACCCAGGGAATTCCATTTTAATGGATCATGTAGACTGAATTTGGGAGATAGTTTTTTAATTATTAATAGAACAGGACCTGTTCAATTAAAAAAATAATTCCTTCACTTAAAAGAAGGCCATATCTTTTCTCACTTTCAGATCTGGAGGATGTTAGGTTACAATGGATAAAATATTTCCTGTAATTTTTGACAGGAAGAGTTAAGGCATAGGTATAGAGAAGAATGACTAGGTGACTAGGAGCATTAGAAGCAGATGTAGTGGGTGGAGTTTGATGGCAGCACTTTTCCATTCCCTGGAATTTTTCTCTCCTTGACATTAGTTGAGTCAGAGGCAAGAGGCTTGGGTCAGTTCTTCTCTCTCCCATTCACCCTTTCCTCTTTTTCTTAGTTGATCAGTGGACCTTCGGATGCTCCATAGTTTCCCTCATTCTCTATTATCTATTTGCAAAACAAAAGAAAAATGTTTTGAATCCATTTTCTATTCTAGAGGATAGAATAGAATGATACTCAACTTTTTTTTGTCATTCTTGATAAAATGGGAGAGGAGGGAATAAGTATTTCTATAGTACCACCTAAGTCTCAGACCCTATACCAAGCACTTCACAAATATTGCCTCATTATAACTCATATAAATTTGATGCTATTATCTTCATTTCATAGTTGGAGAAATTGAGTCAGACAGAGATTATGTGACTTGCTCAGGGTCACACAGCTAGTAAACATCTAATGTCAGATATGAACTCATGTCTTCCTAACTCCACACCCAGACCCTATCAATCCTGCCATCCAGCTACCTCTAATGCCTGGTGACCAGAATGCTACTCTTCTGCTGACCAGTATTTTCTCTCTACTTTGCTATCTCTTTTATATCCTTTTAATAATAGGAGTTGGCAAATTCTTCTATCCTTATATGAAGATATGTTCAATGGGCCTAGCCCAGTTATCCATTGACATTTATTTTCAGAAAAAAGTATGTGCTGTATATTTTTATGATTATTTGAAGGCTTTATTCTCATTAAATGAGTTGTTTTTTATACATTTGTGTATTGTGCTGACTTCAATATTTCCTGTGATATTCTACTTGCTAAAAATTCTCCATCAAGTTCTTCTCTCTTGAAGAAAACTATATGTGCTTATTTAATGTTATTCTCCTCATTAGTTGTTCCATTGTATTTGCTTGGAAGATCTTTAGAGTACAGACTATCAACAGATTTGGGATATCACAGGCATATTAGCAAGTGGATTTTGAGTACACTCTCATCAGCCACAGAGAACGATCTTCTATAATATTAATAACAGAAGAAATTATACTTAGGAGTCACTTCAAAGCTCAAATAGTAAAGGTTCATAGAGACATAAAATTATTGATCAAGACAACAAGAAATACAAGGAATGACAGGTCATTTAGAGGTGTCATATCTAGTTTTGCAGAACTATCAGCAGAAATTGGCCTAATTTTTCATAACCTCTTATTTCTATTCCTCAATATGCCTCTGAATTAAGAAAATTCTTAATCACTCAATAACTTTCACTACCTTCAGTGCGAATTATCATGTTCATTTCCTGAATAATTTCAGTTATTCCAATGAAAAATTAAGCTGATAAATACGAAAAGAAAAATTTAAGAAAATTTTGTGCCAAGATGCTTGCAATTTTTAAATTGTAATTGCTTTTAAAGTCACATTATTGTAGCATTTTCTTATCTTTATTTTTATCATTTCTCCTTTTAATTCTGTAAGGCCTCTTGGATTGGCACCATCTGGTATTGGTATTCACTATATTTAAGTTACTCAAATTATCCTCTTATCTTTCACCTCTAGAAACTTCTCCTCTGGGAGATAGTAACCCTGGGAAACAGCATTCAATTCTTCTTAATCTCAAAATCTCTCCTATCTCAGCTATTCTCTATTTCTACTGAGAAAAAGGAGGGGGGAAAATCAAGTAATGGATTTAAATAGTACCATGAAAGATTTAGGTTAGATAGAAGAAATTCCTGACAATGAGAGTTGTGGAACCTTGGAATGAATTCCTGAGGGAGCTGAAATCTCTCCTTCTTTGTAAGTCTTTAAAAATATGTTATATTTCAGAATTTTGTATATGGGTCTAAGAAGGTCCTTACTGACTAGATAGCCTCTCAAAATCTCGAAAAGGATCCTGTCATCCTGAAAACTATTATTTGAGCTTAACTGTGTTTAATATTTCATTAGCAAGAGTTAGTGTTTCTAGTTTACCCTTTAATTGACATTAAGCAGTTAGCAAGATGCTTATCAGACCACTAGAAAACCTTCTGTTAGCTGATTCCTTTGGTATTGCATTGGAGAGAGGGAATAGATGCCTAAAAGACAGATTAAGATTGTAGTTCACATGAATGGTAAAAACTGTCTATAATGATCCCATTAATTTATAAAGGGTGAAAATATTTTATAAAGATCACAGGCAATAATTATTTTAATCTTTCCATTAGAACACTAAGTTTAATAGAAACACACAGTTGAATACATCCTTTCCTTGTAGAAAGTGCTGGTCAGAATACCCATAGCTTTATAAGATTAGAATATACATGGGAGGATGAGATGGTTGTTTTAGAGCATAACTAGTTATATTCAACTATATAAACTTCAAATTATCTAGGACTTAGTTTAAACTGGCAGGTATAGAGGGGTAGTTGCAGAATTCATGTGCAAAATCACAAGAAAATCACAAGAAAAAAGAATATTTTATAAGATAAAATAATTTGAATTAAAATTATTTTCCTCTTAAAGGAGAAGAAAAAAGAAACAAGTAAAGTGCAAAGTTCCTAACATAAATTACTTATTTTCTTTTTGGGGATATGTAAATATCTTATAATGGTGTGTTGTTTATTTAATTAAGAAATTAAAATATTTTCACCTCACATTAGTAAAACAGATTCTTATTTGTACATAATTTACAGTATATTTAATTTTTCCATTAGTTCATGAACAGTTTCCTAAAATTCAATTGTGAATGAAATAAATAAAACATCCAAATGAATAATAAAATAATTATAACAGATATATTAAATAATATTGTCATAGGCAATAAATCTATGTATATATAGGCATGTGTTTATAAGGAAATGATTAAACATCAATGCATACATATACAGATATACACACTTAATCTAATTCTAGTTTAATCTTACCCAATCTAAAACAATCTGATCCAACTGAACGTGCATTTAAGTGCCATTTATTTGTAAGAGTTTGTGCACTTTACTGAACATAGCTAAAAAAACACCACTTGCCTTCAAATAACATATTCTAGGGGTAGGGGTGGAGATTCTGACACTCAGGAAGAAAATATTATGTTAATGAAAGATAAAATGTATAGATTACTTGGGGAGAGTTTATACTCATTGAATACTTAATAAATATCCCGTACCTCAAAGTGTCCTAAGAAGAAAATATACTTATGGAAAGTAATTTAGAGATATTAATATTGGTAAAAATATTTATTGAGAGAAAATGATAATAGATATATTGTAAAATGAGTCTATAATAGACACAGATAATGTAATGAGTTTTTTTTCATACTGGTCTTATCATCAATGTATTGAAAATATGATTAACCTATATGATTAAGGAACTGAGGATCACAGAATTAAGTGGCTTTCCTCATGCTACATAACTGGCAAATATCTGAGTCCAGATATTTTTCTGCTTTTTCCATGCTTACAGGATCTATAATGTCAGCTTATTGTACTTGCTTCCCTGTTGTAAACACATTCTCTTTTTAATAGGCAGTCTTCAAGAATTGAAATGGCTAGAACGTCTATTACCCTGGCCAACTAACTGACAAGTCTCTCCAAACTTATCTGGGCCTTTTGTCAGACAACAGACACACATTCTATACTTGAAGTCTTTCCAGCTCAATAGGAATTGCCAAATACCCATGATATTTTGACAAAACCCTTGCAAAACAGACTAGTTATTCTTCCCTAAACATATCCCATACTTTCCTAGTCAATAACATTCTTTTTTCTGACTCTACTCCCACCCCAAACATATTCTTGAACCAGTGTGATCTGCCAAAAGTGTGTGCATTCTTCAGCTTCTGGCTTCAAAGATGGCTTCAAAGCCATATATAGTCCTTTTTTGAGTCTTCTCTGATGCTGCAGGTGGATGCCATGATAAAGCACTGAAGTCACATAAATTTTAAGTTTTATTGCCATACCATAATCCAAATGCTTTCACATCCAGTTAAATGATAACAGACCAGTAACTTTGGCTGAATGCAAACATTTCCTCCCATAAATGTTGCTTGTGTTGATACTATGATGTAATGAGCAACCCTGTTCCCTTTAAAACATATATTAACAAACTGGAGTATTCCGGAGGAAGGCAATCTGGGAGCCTTGACACATCAGAAAAAAAGTTTAAAGAGCCAGGACTATTTACTCCAGAGTAGAGAGACATGATAGCTGTGTCTAAGTATTGAAATAATTGTTGAGGAAGGAATTAAGAAAGAAGAAAGAAAAGAAGGGAGGACTGGACAGAAAGAAGCATTTACTAATTGCCTACTATTTGCCAAATCCTGTGCTATATGTTTTACAAATATTGTCACATTTGATCCTTCCAATAAATTTGAGTGTTAGATTCCATTATTGTCACAGTTTTAGAGTTAAGAAAACTAAAGCAGACAAGGATTAAATAACTTGCCCTGGGTCATATGACAAATATGTATCTGAGGTCAGATTTGAACTCATATTCCTAACTCTAGGCTGAGTGCTCTATAATTAGATTTCTTCTATTTATCTCCATTGGAAAGAAATACCAACAAAGCTTGGAAATTGCTGAGGCAGTTCTTGACCTAATATTAGGGGGAAATCCTATATTTGGAGCTATCTAAAATTGGAATGGAATGTCTAAGGAAGCAATGAGGTAGCTAGGTGGCACAATGGATAGAGGTATGGACTAAAGTGAGGAAGAACTGAGATCAAATCTGGTGTCAGACACTTGTTAGCTCTGAGATCCTGCACAAGTCACTTACCCTCTGTTTTTGTTGTGTTTTTTATTTGAAAAAAAATGTATTTAATTAATTAATTTAGAATATTTTCCCATGGTTACATGATTCATGTTCTTTCCCTCTCTTCCTCTCACCCCCCTTCTGCCGCCAATGAGCAATTTCACTGGGTTTTACATATGTCACTGGTCAAGACAACAAGCATTTCTTAAGTGTCTACTATGTGCCAAGCACTGTGCTAAGTGCTATGGATATGAAAAGAGGCAAAAGACAATCCGTTTTCTCACAGAGCTTACAATCTAATGGGGGAAGGCAACATGCAAACAAATATATAAAAGAGAAAACTATATATAAGATAAATAGGAAAAAAACTAAAAGAAGAAAGACACTAGAATTAAGAGGGAATCGAGAAGGAGTCTAGTAAAAGATAAATTTGAATTAAAGTTTTTTAAAAAGCCAGGGATGTAAGTGGGCAGAATGAAGGAGATAGATTGTTCCAGGCATGGAAGTCCCTGAGAAAATTCCCAGAGCTGAAATATAGTGTCTTCTTTGAGGAATAGCCAGGAGGCCGATGGCCAATGTCACTACATGGAAGAGTGGAAATGTAGTACTTATGAAAGGCACTGAATATCAACAGAGCATTTTGTATTTGGTTCTGGAGGAAATAGAAATCCTCTGGTGCTTATTGAAAGGGGTGAGATGGGGGGGGGTGAGATGATCAGCCCTACACTTTAGGAAAATCAGTTTAGTGGTTGAATAGAAGATGCATTAGAGTAGGGAGCTGAGGCAGTTACATTCACTCACAGACTATTGTGATAATCCAGTTATGAAGTGATGAGAGCTTGTACAAGGCTGGTAGTGGTGTCAGAGAAGAGAGGGAAGCATATTTGAGAAAGGTTGCAAAAGTTAAATTAACAGACCTTGTCAATGGATTGGATATAGAGTAAGAGATCTTCAGTAATTCAGGACGACTTCAAGGTTACAAACCTTAGGGACTGGGAGGATGGTGTTGTCCTCTACAATAATAACAAAGGTAGGAGGAAGAGAGGGTTTAGGGGGGAGGATAATGAATAATGTTTGACATATGGAGTTTAAGATCTTTATTGGACATCTAGCTCGAGATATCTAAAAAGTATTTGGAGATGTAAGAAGGAAAGTTAGTAGAAAGTTTGAGGCAGGATGGATAGATTTGAGAATCATCTTAATAGAGATGGTAATTAAATTCATGAGACCTATTGTAATTACCAGTCATTCAAGGAATAATCAAACTATATACATTTATTGAGTGCCTATTAGGTACCAGGCATTGTGCCAAGTACATCATCAAGTGAAGCAGTATAGAAGTAGAAGAGAATATGGCTCGGGACAGAATTCTGAGAGAGAACCCTTTGGTATGAAATTATAATCTGGAAGAGAATCCAGAAAGATACAAAAAGGGGCAGTAAGACAAGAAGAAGGAAAACCATGAAAGCAGTTTCCTGAAAACCTATAGTGAAGAGACTATCAAGGAGGAGAGAGTAATCATTAATGTCAAAGACTTGCTTTGTAGTGGCTAGGGAAAATAAGAATTGAGAATAAGTCACTTGTCAACAGTGTTAGATGATACAAAGAAGTTGAGAAGGCTGAGTATTAAAAAAGTCATTAGATTATGAAATTAAGATTTTATTGGTAATCTTGAGGGTGGAAAATTCAATTGAAGTGAGCAATTATATTTCAAAATGTTAATAAGATAATGAATAGTAGAAGTAAAGAGTATATTTTTCCCTCAGAAGATAATTTAGAAAAGCACAAGAAATATAGGATGATAGCTTGGAGGAAGAGTAGGGTCTAATCATTGTGTATTTTTAAAATAATGAGAACATTTCTATCCATTTTTATGGATAGAAACATTATCATGGATTTACCTATTATCTAAATGCAAATAAATCTCAAATTTAATTGCCCAGTGCTAAACTATCACCTAATCTCTAGTATTACATTTCCAAATGCCTTTTGGACTTATCAAACTAGATGTCCAAGAGATATCTTAAATTTAATATTTCCAAAATTGAACTCATTATCTTCTTCCCCTTCCATTCTTTTCCCCTTCCTAAATTCCCTAATGCCATTAAAGGTATCATGATCCTTTCAATCATTCAGACTTAGCATCTATGTGTCATCCTTGACTCTTCATTCCTTTTTACTCTCCTCCATATACATCAGTTGCCAAATTCTGTCAGTCTAGCACAGTGGATAAAGTTCTGGGCCTAGAGTCAAGAAGACTTGAGTTCAAATCTGCCCTGAGACAATTGTTAACTGTCTGACTCTGTGCAAGTCATTTAACCTTTTTTTGCCTCAGATTCCTTGTCTTTAAAATGAGAATAATAATGACACCTGTTTTATAGGATTATTAGGAGGCTCTAACAAGGTAATATTTATAAAATTCTTTAACATAATTCCTGGAAAATAATAAATGCTAGATAAGCATTAACTATTATTATTTTCTACCTCCCCAACATCTCGTCTAACCCTGGCAGTGCCTGAGAGTAGGTCTTCATCACTACACACCTAGACTATTGGAAAAGAGTGCTGGTTTGTGTCCCTCCCCCAAGTATTTCTCTATTCTAGCCGATTCTTCTTTCAGCTGACAAAGTGTTCTTCTTTGAGTGCATGTCAACCCCTCCCCCATTCAATCAACTCCATTGATTTCCTATAACCTCCAGAAACAAACATAAAATCCTCTTGGGAGCATTCATAATTTGCTGCTCCTTTTCCTACCTTTCCATTCTTCTTATACCTTACTTCTCACTATGTCTCAGTTAAAGTCGATTTTTCTGTAAGAAGCCTTTCTCTATCTTCCATAATCTTAGTGACTCCCCTATGATGTTATATCCAATTTGTCCTGTATAAATATTGTTCATACATAGTTGTTTGTATATTTTCTTCCTTTGTTAGGCTGTGAGCTCCTTGAGAGGAAGGAATATCAGTTTTTTGCCTTTCTTTGTATACGGACCCTGCCACAAAGTAGTTGCTTATAGACTGACATTAGCAAATCATTTGCTTATTTTCAAGATATTTTCTGCTTAAAATAAAGTACTTCAAGGGGGAGTAAAGCATTTACCATCTATGAATTTACCAAGTAGATACATTTCCAAGCATTTTCTCCAGGGAAAATGTCCCCTGGACTTGCTATAATCCAGATTTCTGCATTCGCCTACCATCAGAGAGCTGCAAAATAATAGCAGATCATTGTACTGATCTTTATGCTACATATATGTGTGTGCAACAAATATTGAAAACAAAATATAGAGGATATAATTTTATTCATAATTTCTGAATTGTGCTTAACTTTGATCATGGAGGTGTTAATATTAAAAATGATAAAGGCTGCCATAAATATATATATTAGTATTTTAATTAAAGCCATGTTGATAGATAAAATCATTAGACCACGCGCTTGTAAGCATTCAAAACTGCCGCCACCATACTGCCTCCTAGCCAAGTTCCTACTCGCCAAAGAAGAGACCACTCCCTCCTAACCCAGGAGATTTAAGCGCTCCCCTGCGTCAAGACGTCGGAAACGGAAATCAGTTGGACCATGTTGGATCATGGGAAATGTAGTTTTATACATTTCCCAGATTCACTTGTTACAGAGGGTCACCACTTGCCCACAGTCACACAGTGACATTTAATGCTGGAGCTGGAATAAAAACTCATCCCACTAGGCATATTGTTCATAACTCTTTCCATTATATCAATCTCACCTTGCTTTGTTTCCTAAGTCTTCAGAAAAGGCTAGGTCCTTGTCAAAATAAATAAATAAATGTCACTGACATCAATGAATTTATAATCTAATGGGATATATATGTAACCTTCTCCTCTTCCTCTTCCTGCTCCTCATCTTCCTCCACAATCACCTTACCTCGCAGATTAAAGATCATACTATGAAGACTTCAACCCTTTCATCTCGAGAACTCTTACTCTGAGTCCCTTTTGATGAGTACCCACATGACCTGTTGTTTCTAACTGGCTCCTAGCCATGCTTCAGTTTACTCCTGGTGAATCTGTCAGCTACTTTGTTGTAGGATCCTTATAACCTTTATTCTCCTCAATTCCTCCTTTTCTCTCCAAGTTTTATAATCACACTCAAACCAATATTGCCATTTGTAATTTAAGAATTTGTCAATATAGTCTCCTACTGAATTCAAATCAGACCTTACACACTTATTGGCTGTGTCTGTTTGCCTCAGTTTCTTAAAATATAAAATGAGGGTGATAATGATACCTACCTCTAGGTGTCAGATAGTTAATAAGTATTTATTAAACACCTACTATTTCCAGGCACTGTGTTAAGTACTGAAAATACAAACAAAAAAAAAGGTAAAAGACAGTTCCTAATGCTGAAGAACTCACAATCTAATGGGGAAGACAATAAGCAAACAAATATGTACAAATTATATACAGGAAAAATAGGAAATGGTTGGTAGAGGGAAAGAACTAAAATTCATCAGGATTGGGAAAGGTTTTCTGGAGAAAATAAATTTGTCTTGGACTTGAAGGAAATCAGGGAAGCCAGGAGGTGAAGAAGAGGAGCAAGTACATTCCAAGGGTGGTAACAGTTAAAGAAATCACCCAGAGAGTAGAGTCTTGTACATAGAAGTGTAAAGAGACCAATGTAATTAGATTAAAGAACATGTTAGCAAATGTCAAGTGTGAGAAGGCTGGAAAAGTAGTAGAAGACTATGTCATGAAGGATTTTGAAAATAAAAGAAGATTTTATATTTCATCATAAAGGTAAAAGGGAGCCACTGGAGTTTGTTGACTATTATAGTAACATTGTCAAACCTACACCGTAAGAAAATTATTTTGGTGGCTAAATGGAGGATGAACTGGAGTGGGGAAAGACCAGGAACACTTAGGTAGCTCAGTGAATTTAGTACTGAGCTTAGAGTTAAGAAGACATGAGTTAAAATCAAGCCTTAGACACTTATTTGTTGTATGAATCTGTGTAAATTACTTAATCTCAGTTTTCCTCAGTTTCCTTAGTTGTAAAATTGGAGTAAGAATACTATCTTCCAAAGTTATTGTGTGGATCAAATGAGATGATACTTTTAAAGTGCTTAGTACTATACCTGAACTATACTAATCATTATATAAAATTCAGTTATTATTCTTAGTTTTAATAATAATATTAATAGTAGTAGCAGTATTGTGGACCCACCAGATGGATACTATAATAGTCCAGGGCTGTTGTGAGGAATAATTGAGATAATAATTGTAAAATATTTAACACAGTCTTGGCCCATAGTAAGAACTTAATAAATGCTTATAACCTTTTTCTCTTCCTTTACGGCCACACTCATCAATTTTAAACTTGCCAGACAAAAACAACCCTCCATTGTTACCACTCGCCTTCATGTGCAGCATATTTCTATTAGAATATAATTTCACTGAGGGTAAAATGTGTGCTTTTTCACTTGTATCCCCAGAATTTAGCTGAGAGCTTGATACTGTGTTTTATTTATTTTTATTTTTTTTAAAACCCTTGTACTTTTCGGTGTATTGACTTATAGGTGGAAGAGTGGTAAGGGTGGGCAATGGGGGTCAAGTGACTTGCCCAGGGTCACACAGCTGGGAAGTGGCTGAGGCCAGGTTTGAACCTAGGACCTCCTGTCT
This sequence comes from Gracilinanus agilis, assembly GCF_016433145.1. Classification (NCBI taxonomy): domain Eukaryota; kingdom Metazoa; phylum Chordata; class Mammalia; order Didelphimorphia; family Didelphidae; genus Gracilinanus; species Gracilinanus agilis. The sequence continues at coordinate 657,982,995 of NC_058130.1, forward strand.
CTAGGCCTGACTCTCACTCCACTGAGCTACCCAGCTGCCCCCGATACTGTGTTTTATAAAGACTTTTTCATTCATTCATTATGCTTGTATTCAAATAAGTTTATTATGACATGAATAGAGAGAGAAGGCACTAAATGGAAAGGCTTGAGAGGAGGTGTCTCTTGAAGATTCTGAGGTGAAGAGATGCTGAGTTAATTTTCATTAGGCATAAGAAATTAGACTGTGCAGATTCAGAAGCAAAAGTTGAAGTGTTAAGTTCAATGAAAAGCTAGTCTTCTAGTCTGTCTGAAATGCAGAGTTTGTGAAAGGAAGTACAATAGTTATCACCTATTGGGATAAGACTGAAAAGGCTGAAAGGAGTCAGATTATAAAGGAGATTTAAATGCCAGAGTGAGGATATTGTATGTTAGTACATTTTTTTCCTAAAGAATAAACTTCTAAAAAATTTTGAGAAGTCATGTCTCAATGAGTTCAAGTCACTAGCCACGAAAGAACCACATCATAGGACATTGAGAAACAAAGAAACAAAAAAAAAATCCTTCATAACCTAGTTCCCTCCCACTTTTCCAGCCTTCTTACATTTTACAAGTTTTAATGTGTTCTCTAATCCAATTACATTATCCTCCTTACACTTCCATGTATAAGACTTTCCTCTCTGGGCAATTTCTTTAACTGTTACCAACCTTGGAATCTTCTTGCTCCTCTTCTCCACCTCCTGGCTTCCCTGAAGATGTAAGTGAATAGCTGCTAATCAAACAATATATGTGCTCTCTCTTCTTGACCCTGCCCCTTGGCTGGAGTGCTCTAGTCTCCTCTTCAAAAATGAAAATGGAAGAAGAGACTGCTGCTGGGGTTAGACCACTGTCTCTGGCAGATTTCTGGTACTTCATAGATGGACTCTATGTGCTTCAGGTTGACTGTGGATAAATGAAACTAAAGAAGCAAAGTCATGGATAAGGGAGTGCTATTATATTATAGGATGGAGAAAGTTTGCTAATTTTGCATATATGGATATATATGTTTCCTAAAATGATTATGATCAGTAGAGTCTTACATTCATTGCCTAAATTAAGTTGATGAAATTATTATTAGGTATATAGGAACTACTTTATATATGGGGAGAGGAGGTTCTATGAGTGAAGTGGAATCACTTTTGGCAGATAGTTCCCAGAAATAGTTTAACATTCACAGTTTTATACTGAATATTTAATGAATTTCAATGCAAAATGTATACTTCATTTACATCTATATCTTCTCTGAGACATACATATTAATATGGTTCTAGATATAGACATAAATATAGATAAAGAAATAGGAAATGACATAGACATACATAGATGTAGACAAAAATAGAGATATATTTATATACATGTGTTCCAAAGAATAATGAAAGGATTTTTGGTAGATGAAAGAGGGTTACAGGATGTTATAAATGATAAATTATACTTGAGAAATTATGTAGAATGTAGAATATATTACCAATGCCATGTATGATCAGAAAAGGATAATATGAGTCCATTTTAGCCTAGAATCACTGAAATATTAAAGATAAGATTTATTATACAAGTTGTTTTCCTCACAATATATTTATTTGGTTATTAATTAATTGGATTAATTAAATTTGGTGAGGTAAAATAACAAAAGTAGGAAAATTTCAGAAAAATTGTAAAAACAATTAACTATATAAGAGGTCTGATTTTTTTTTAATCATACAAGGTTAAATTGAACTCACTAGAATGATGTTAAAATGAGGATAAAAGTTAAAAATTGAAGGGAAACATTAAAATACTTCAAACATATTCTCCAAAATATGATGTGCTAAAATATCTAATCTTTTGAATTAATTTATTATACTTAACTTTTAAATTTTATAACTCACATTACAAGGATATAAATTTTAAGGTCCTATTTCAGATTCATATCCTTTACTATTTCTCACATCATCCACTATTTCTAATTTTAACCAGGATTAATTAAATGCATAAAATGAGAAGCACTATGACATAATGCATATAAAGCTACGGTTGTATTTATAATATTTTACAACTCTCTCTCAATTAAAAAAAACCTCATCTGACAAACCTTAAAATTGTCTGCATCATTAACATTTTCTTTATAATTTTTTAAGTCTAGAAATCAACGAAACAATAGAGTCCTGCTTTGTAGCACTTTCCAAATTGTAATCCGAAATTTTCAAAATTTAACAATTGTCTCTCATGAACTAGTTAGAACTGACTTCTGTAAACTATCTCTTTAAAGTTGTCTTTGGTGTTAGAAAACTTGAATTCATCTCCTGCTTCTGAAATAAGAGAATTGTATAACTCTGGGGATGTCATTTAACCTATCAGTGACCAAATAACTGTGTAAGACTATCAATTTCAGAACTAATCTTCCACAATGGAAGTCTCAGTGCCAACAAAATAATAAGTGCAAATATTTATGTTAATTATGTGCATGATTAAAATAATCAAGTACTAAAACCATAAAAGCTTGGTATAACTATCACTATTTGGGTGAAATGTTTCATATACATTTGTTTTCTTGACACTATATGTATGTGTATTTATATGTATATACACACACACACATAATTTTCACTCAATTTTTACTTTACTTATTCTATATGTAGTGAAAATATATTTCAATATTTATACTGAAATCAATCACTAAGCATTTATTAAATGATTAATGTGTACTGAGCACTATGTTAAGTATGGGGATACAAAAAAAAAAAAACAACAGTCCTCACTTTCAAGCAATTCACATTCTAAACAGCAGACAGCATATAGAAATTAGGAAGCACAAGAAAAGGACAAAATAAATGGAAGGTAATCTGAGATGATGGCACTAGCATCTGGAATAGAGAGGTAGATGAAACTGAGAATAGTCTCCTTGTAAGTATGCAAAATGTAAGGGATATAAATCCCTTGAGTTAAATATTAAATGAACCCATGTATTCTAAGAGTCAAAAGATGGGAGGAAATGCATTACTCTCCATAGAGAATGGAATTAGAGTGACGTGAGAAAAACAATAATTAGGTCAGTATTGCTGATTTTTGAGTATGTGGAGAAAGCAGAACATATGGATACTAAATTAATAGAAAGGGGGAACATTAAAAAGAACTTTAAATACCAAATAACTAATTTTATATGTGATTCTGGACATAATTATGAGTCTCTGCACTTTATCAAGAAGGAAGATGATATGGTCAGTTCAATGCTTTTTATTTTGACATCCAAGTGGACAATGAATTGTACTAAAATCACTTGAGTCAATAAGAACAATTAGAAGGATATTTAATAGTCTATGAAAGAAGAGATGAAGGTGCTTCATGAGGGAAGGATGATTATTTTTATGTAATATAAATGCTTAGCACAATGCTTGAAAATGGTTGCTTATAAATGCTTGTTGATCTGACTAGGCTAGACAACAGTGATTGGATAAGAGGAGAGATTGAGTACATGTGTGAGATAGCTTGCAGAGAAAAAAATTACTATTTGCAACAGATTGGGTCTATGGTGTGAGTGAGAGGGAGGAATTACACTAAAGTTGCACATCAGAGTAAAAATATCTGATTCTTGATAGTAACAGGGAGGTTCCAAAACAAGGAATGAGTATGAGGAATAAAATGATTAGTTTTATTCTTGACATGTTGAGTTTGAGATGCTTATGGGATATCTAGATTAAAAAAGTGCAGCAAGGCAAAATGGGATCATGTGAGACTGGACCTGCAGCTGGATAAATAGATTTAAATATAATCTGTATAGAGATCGTAACTGGATTCATGAGCTAATGAGACCATCAAGTGAGAGAGTATAGAGAGAATATAACTTGGACATAGTCTTTTGGGACACCGAAGCATAAATAAGTGAATATCCAGTGATAGAATTTGTCATAATCAGACTCTGGGAGCTGAGAGTCTCACCTTGATTGACAGGTGAAGACAGTTGGAGGAACGAAATGTTCCCAGAGGCCATGAGGACAGGAGGAAAGGCAGTTGGGCAAAAAAGATATAAATACCCTGGCAGCCCCTTGACAGGGACCCCTTGGACCTCTTGTCTTTTGGGACCTTGGCTTTGCTTTGGCTGAGCCTTGCCTAAACTCTTACCTTGGACACTTGATCTTGAACATTGATTGACCTGTGGGTCAGACATGTGGACCCTCTGATTCTCTCTGAATCTCTAGATATTTAGACACCTAACCATCTCTAGATATTTAGGTATCCTGGGGCCTGGGGGGGCATCTGGGAAGTGGGTAGGAGAAGAAGAAGAGGGTGGTATGGGTGGAATTTCCTGAAGGCTGTAGGACTGGCAAAACAACTTGCAGTAAGAAACTGAGAAAAACTATCATCAATATTTGCATTATCCAAACAGTTTGCTTACTCTCATTTGGCTGTGGCCAGGCTGAGCCAGAGGAGGTGAAGAACAAGCACAGCATTACTGAACAGCCTGCAGTCCTGAGGGATTATTGTCATAGATTTAGTGATAGGGTCACCTATTCCCCAACCCTTTTCTGATCATTCCTTTCCCTTGTTAAACAACATAGATAAAAGTTATTAAGTACCTTCCTGTCCCCCTTTACCCCCTCTCCCCCGACTCTTTCTCCTATCTCCTTCAAAAGCCAAAAAGCAGTTCCACTGGGTTATACATGTATCATTGTTCAAAACATATTTCCATGTTATTAAAATTTATAGTAGAGCGATTCTTTAACATCAAAACCCTTTATCCACTCTGGAGAGGGAGCAACACAGTCAGATGAACTCTATCAAGGCTGATAGAGACCAATACCAATAATCAATCAACCCCAGGTGGGACCTGAAAGGGTTACCCATCCATTGACCTTTAGGGATCCTGCCTGGGCACTGTTATAAAGAAGGGCAGTTATTATACCATCCAGCTGGGTGGCAGGTCTTGGCATCAGGGGAACCAAACTAAAGCTCCCTCAAATTAATATCTCAGATTACTACTACTAATAACCAGCCTAATAGTGGTAGTATCCAGATTATTCTCTTCTTTTATAACAAATTTGAAAAGTGATGATCTTAGCAAGAGGAGAACCAAATAAAAAAATGTTATGAAAACTTGGACTGCACAGAGTATCCAGAAAGAGAATGTGTCTTATAGTGTCAAATGCAAGTAGGCTAAGAAAGATGAGAGTCAAGAAGAGGGTATTGGATCTGACAATTAAGTGTCACCGATAACTTTAGAGAGAATTTTCAGATAAATGATAAAGATAGAGGCCAGCCTTAAGAACGTTTAGACAAAAGAAAGTAGGATCATAGATTGCAGATTTTATTTTCAAATTTATATGAGAAAGGGAAGATAAATACAGGGCATCAGAATACAATAACCCTTCTAGTACATCTTGTACTGGTCACCCTAAATCATTAAATAATCTGATATTTCTTCATAGTGTGGGAAGATGTGAAACTAACCCAAGATGAGGATGGAAAAAGTAGGATTTTCTCCCTACAACAGAAGTATTTAAGTTATCTTGAGAAGAAGAGAAAAGAATGAAGAGAGGAGAGATATAGCAGTGTTTAGTGTCCCCACATATATACAATATGGTAATTGCAGTCCCTTTATCCTACCCAAACTCTAAGGAAGGGGAATTTAGAAAGTGAAAACAAAAGAGATATTTTATAAATAATAATTGTGTGTGCATATATCCAATTATGGGTACTTAATGATGAACATTGGCTCAGGTATCTTCAGTAGTAAAGAGGGAAAAAAATAAATATAACAGAAATGAAGCACCCTCCATCTCAATTCAGGATGAAATACACATTCCTAATTGAAATCTTTTAGTCATTTAAAAGACAACAGATGACTGATTTCATTTTTCATAAATATCTGTGGTTCATCCTATGAATTACATTTGCTTGTGTTTCTTTGTTAGTAGGACACCTCTTGGAGACACCTTGAATAGAAAGATTTTTCCTAGGTGAGAAAGAAGATTCCTGATCCTCAAATGATTATCCCTTTTCAGACTCCAAACTGGGGAAATGGTCACAAGCTTTTCAAGTTTCAAACCCAAAATTCTGACAGTATTATTGCTATCTAAATAGCATAATAACTATTTAAATTTGCTTCACTAGAACAAAGATTAATCCATTTCAGATCTGTAGTTGTTTACTATAGAATCTTGTCCATTTTTTAATAAGAATGCTTGTTGGCAATCTGAAAGAGCCACTAATTAAAAAGAGATAAAAAATTAGGGAAAATGTAAAAGAGAATATGTCAGGAGATAAGATGAAAAGTATAAGAAGAGAAGATAGAGTTGACCATAAGAAGGGAAATAATTAGAAACTAGAATGAAGAATGAAATAATAGTGAGGTAATGACTAAGAGTATTGAGATGAGAAGGAGAAAGAAAAGAAGGCTTCTTTTTCTTTTTTTTTTTTTAAGTAAAGTAAGAGATAAGTTGTTCAGCAGAGGGAGAAAGTGCCACAGGAGGTTTGAGGAGGGAAAATCTTTGGAACAGTTGTTGATGGAAGGGGCATAAGAAATTAGTTAAGAAGAAATAGTATGATTACTTTATTGTGATGAGTATCTAGATTATAGTGGACCCACTAAGCACAATTCAATGATTTTTTTTTGGTAGTTCTATTCAATAACATTTGGATGGGAACAAAAAAGACAGGTGCTGAGAGTAATCCATGATGTGTGTTGATAAGGTTGCATCAGCAATAACATGAGAGCAAACATTCAAGATTAGTGGAGAATATAGGTTGAACTAGTTTTCCAAAAGGTCAAGTGTGGAAAGAATACTCTGGAATAGTTCTGAAAGGCAGAGGAATTGGAGATAATATTGAGCATGGCTGAAGAGTAGATTTAGGAGACACATGGTATCAGAAAGATGGAAAGATAAATAATTTTACTTTTAGTTATTTATTTTAAATTTTATTTATTTTTTTTTTGTTTTTCCATGGTTACATGATTCATTTTTTTCTGCTCAGCTTTTCCCTCCCCTCTCCCATAGCCAACGAGAATTCAACTAAGTTTTACATGTATCATTAATCAATACCTATTTCCATATTATTGATATTTGCAATAGAGTGATCATTTAGAGTCTACATCCCAAATCATATCCCCATCAAAGCATTCAATCAAGGAAATGATTTTCTTTTGTATTTCTTCTATCACAGTTCTTTCTCTTGAGTACCTCAGAATTGTCCTGGATCATTACATTACTGCTAGTAGAGAAGTCTGTTACATTTGATTATGCCACACTGTATCAGTCTCTATGTACAATGTTATCTTGGTTCTGCTCCTTTCACTCTGAATCACTTCCTCAAGGTGATTCCAGTTCACATTGAATTCCTACAGTTCATTATTCCTTTCAGTACAATAATATTCCATCACCTGCAGATACTACAATTTGTTTAGCCATCCTCCAATCAAAGAGCATCCCCTCATTTTCCAATTTTTTGCTGCCACAAAGATCAATAAATATTTTTGTACACATATTTTTCCTTATTATCTTTTTGGGGTAAAAAACCAGCAGTATTATGGTTGAATTAAAGGGCAGGCAGTCATTTAAAGCCCTTTGGGCATAATTCCAAATTACCTTCCAGAATGGTTGGATCAATTCACAACTCCACCAGCAGTGTATTAGTATCCCAATTTTTCCACATCCCCTCCAACATGTATTACTTTCCTTTGCTGTCATATTAGTCAGTCTGCTAGGTGTGAGATGGCACCTCAGAGTTGCATTTCTCTAATTATGAGAGATTTAGAACACTTCTTCATGTTCTTTTTGATAGTTTTGATTTTTTTATCTGAAAACTGTCTATTCATGTCTCTTGCCCATTTATCAATTGGGGGATGGCTTGACATTTTTGTACAATTGATTTAGTTCCTTATAAATTTGAGAAATTAGACATTTTTCAGAGGTTTTTGTTATAAAGACATTTTCCCAATTTGTTGCTTCCCTTCAAATTTTGGTCATATTCATTTTCTTTATACAAAAACTTTTGAATTTAACATAATCAAAGTTATTCATTTTACATTTTGTAATATTCTCTGTCCTTTCCTTGGTCTTAAATTATTTTCTTGCCCATAGATCTGACAAGTATACTATTTTATGTTCACCTAATTTACTTATAGTTTCCTTCTTTATATTTGTCATTTACCCATTCTGAATTTATCTTGCTATAGAGTGTGAGATGTTGATATAGACCTAATATCTCCCATACTATTTTCTACTTTTCCTAGCAGTTTTTGTCAAAAGGGAGTTTTTGTCCCAAAAGCTGGGATCTTTGGATTTATTGTATACTATCTTGCTGAGGACTTTTACCCCAAGTCTACTCCATTGATCCTCTCTTATGTCTCTTAGCAAGTATGATATTGTTTTGATGACCACTGCTTTATAAAACAGTTTAAGATCTGGTACTGTTAGACTCCTGTCCTTAACATTTTTTTCATTATTTCCCTTGATATTCTTGCTCTTTTGTCCTTCCAAATGAACATTGTTATAATTTTTTTCTAATTCAGTAAAAAAATTTCTTAGTAGTTTGATATGTGTGGCACTGAATAAGTAAATTAATTTAGGTAGGATTGTCATATTTAATATGTTAGCTTGTCCTACCCATGAACAATATATGTTTTTCCAATTATTTATCTATTTTTAATTGTGTGGAAAATATTTTGTTGTTGTGCTCATATATTTCCTGTGTTTGTCTTGGCAATAGATTCCTAAATATTTTATATTGTCTAGGGTGATTTTAAAAGGCACTTCTCTTTCTAACTCTTGCTGCTAAGTTGTATAGGAATGTATAGAAATGCTGATGATTTGTGTACATTTATTTTGTATCTTGTAACTTTGCTAAAGTTGTTGATTATTTCTACTAGCTTTTTAGTTGATTCTCTGAGATTCTTTAAGCAGACCATCATATCATCTAAAAAGAGTGATAGTTTAATCTCCCCATTGCCTATTTTCATCCCTTTATTTTCTTTTTCTACTCTAATTGCTACTACTGGAGTTTCTATTACAATGTTAAATAATAGATGCCATAATGGGCATCCTTGCCTCACTCCTGATCTTATTGGGAAGGCTTCTAACTTATCCCTATTGTAGATGATACCTGCTGATGGTTTTAGATATATATTGTTTATTATTTTTAAGAAAGGCCCATCTATTCCTATACTTTCTTGTGTTTTCCATAGGAAAGAGCGTTGTCTCTTGTCAAAGGCTTTTTCTGCATCTATTGAGATAATCATGTGATTTCTGTTGATTTGGCTGTTGATATGGTCAATTATGTGGATGGTTTTCTAATATTATACCATCCTTGCATTCCTGGTATAAATCCCACCTGATCATAGTGAATAACACTCATGATCAGTTGCTGAAGTCTTTTTGCTAGTATTCTACTGAAGATTTTTGCATCTATGATCATCAAGGAGATTGGTCTATAGTTTTCTTTCTTTGTTTTTGGTTTACCTGGCTTGGGAATCAGCACCAATTCACTTGTGAATCCATCTGGCCCTGGGGATTTTTTCTTAGGGAGTTCTTTGATGGCTTATTCTATTTCTTTTTCTGATATGGGATTATTTAAGTATTCTATTTCTTCTTCTGTTAATCTTGGCAATTTCTATTTTTGTAAATATTCATCCATTTCACCAGGATTACCATATTTATTGCCATATAACTGGGCAAAATAGTTCTTAATAATTACCTTAATTTCCTCTTCATTAGAAGTGAGGTTGCCCTTTTCATCTTTGATACTGTTAATTTGATTTTCTTCTTTCCTTTTTTATTAGATTAACCAGAATTTTATCTATTTTACTTGTTTTTTTCAAAGTACCAGCTCCTAGTCTTATTTTTTAATTCAAGTTCTTTTACTTTCAATTTTATTAATGTCTCCTTTGATTTTTAGGATTTCCAATTTAATTTTTATCTGGGGATTTTTAATTTATTCTCTTTCTAGTTTTTAAATTTGAGTGCCCAATTCATTGACCTCTTCCCTCTCTGATTTATTGATATATGCCCTCAGAGATATAAATTTTCCCCTGAGTACTGCTTTGTCTGCATCCCATAGATTTTGATATGATATATCGTCTTTGCCAATCTCTTCAATGAAATTATTAATTATTTCTATAATTTGTCCTTTAAATAACTGATTTTGGAGAATCATATTATTTAATTTCCAACTAATTTTTGATTTGCCTTTCCATGTTCCCTTACTTATTATAAATTTTATTGCCTTATTATCTGAAAAGTTTGCATGTCGTATTGTATTATTTCTGCATTTTGCATTTTTTGCAATGTTTTTATGCCCTAGTACGTGGTCAGTCTTTGTGAATGTACCATATGCTACTGAAAAGAAGATGTATTTCTTTTTTGTCCCTATTTATTTTTCTCCATATATCTATTAATTCTATTTTTTCTAAGATTTCATTCATATCTTTTACCTCTTTCTTATGTACTTTTTGGTTTGATTCATCTAGAACTGATAAAGGAAGTTTTAGGTCTCCCACTAGTATAGTTTTACTATCTGTTTCCTTGTTAAGCTCCAGTGGTTTCTTTTTTAAAAATTTGGTTGCTATACCATGTGGTGCATACATATTGAGTACTGCTAATTCTTCATTATCTATAGCCTTTTATCAGGATGTAATTACCTTCTCTGTCTCTTTTGATCAGACCTATTTTTACTTTGGTTTTGTCAGATATCATGATTGATTGTGATTCCTATCTTCTTTTTTTCATTTGATGCCCAATAAATTTTGCTCCAGACTCTTACCTTTACCCTGTGCATGTCTGTTTGCTTCATCTGTGTTTCTTGTAGACAATGTATGGTAGGATTTTCATTTCTAATCCCCTTTACTATTTGCTACTTTTTATGGGTAAGTTCATCCTGTTCACATTCAGAGTTATGATTACTTTTATTTAAAATGTGGGTAACTATGATACTGGAAGAAGGACAGACAGGAAGGTGCTTCTATATACTGGGTCTGATAAGCTGACCCAAGATCCTCAGGTGATAAATAGATCTAGGCTGAGTGGGATAGTGATGCCTGGATAGCCCCCAAGGTATGCTGGTAACCACCAGAGCTTATGGATGATCAACTCAGTTAAGCACCTGACCCCAATAACAGTGCTCAAGCCAAAGTTATTGAGGGAGCAGCTGTATATATTGTTCAGCATCTCCTCTTGTTCCTTGGATTGGGGTTAGGTTAGATAATAAAGGTTGGTAATAGGTTAGTTGCTGGAATTTGAATGGATAATGCTAACTGACTTCAATGTTGATAATTTCCTTTCCCCTTTGGCTGTAGTTATTCACTTGCCCCTTGGAATGAATGCCAGTCTTCACTTGATTCAAGTTTGGAACAGGGTTTAATGCTTTGACTCAAAGAGGTAGGAATCAGGATAAGGAAAGAGGTGTTGGGAATGGCTATGCTATATCTCTAATGAGAGTTAAAATAAGGTAAGTCAATGAGCATCAGGTTGGTATTTGGCTGGAGATTCTTCTCCCCCTCACAGACCCTGATCAGACCCAGTCATTATCTGGACCAAAGGAAAGGAAGGGGTAGTGATGTTCTTCATGGCAGCTATGCTGTTGTTATCTCTCACCTCTGTTTGGTAATAGATGATTGAATTTCTAATGGCAATAGGTATGGATACTGGATCTGCAGGTCTATTGGCCTACCCACCCATCACCATCCACTGCTCCAAGAAATTCCCTTCTCAAGACTGAGACCAAGAATGGTTGAGCCCCTGGGCTTTTATAGAGGTGGTTCCAACTGTCTTTTGCCCTTGGCTCAAGCCATCTGGATAAATTCCAAGTTCTATAACCAATGATCTATCATTCAAGCTGGTCTCCATCTTTTCCCAGAAGTTATCTATTATATTACCACCTATGTATTCCCTATCATTTTGATTTCCTCCCATAGTACTGCCCTTCCTTCTTTCACTATTTCTTTCTACACCAGTGTTTTGCTTTTAATCAGTCTTCCTATTCCCCACCCTTGTTTTATTTCCCTTCCTACCATCTCCCTTCTTATTCCCCTCTTATTTTTATTTAAAGTCTATTAAATTCCCTTCTCCCTCCCTTTCCCCACCTTTTTATACTCCCCAACACTCTCCCCACCTTGATTTTACACTCTCAATTTCCCTGTAGGATGAGATATAATTATATACCCCAATGAATCTAGCTCTCCTTTCCTCTCAGAATTGATTCCATTGAGAGTACGTTTTAAGTATTGTCTGTTACCACTCTCTTCCATTCTTTCTTATAATAGTATTTCTCCCCTACCTTTCCCATGCACCTCTTTATGTGGTATAATTTATCCTATTTTTCTTCTTACTTCAAGTTTCTCTTTATGCCATCTTCTATTACCCCTCTCTTTTTATTTTAAATTTATGTATCATTTAAAATAACTTAGTACCCCAACTTCTACCTATGAATAATTCTTCTATCTACAATGATAGTGAAAACAATTTTTGAGAGTTACAAATATCATTTTTTCATATATGAATATGAACAATTTGTCCTTACTGAAGCCTTTAAAAATTTTTCCCTCTTTCTTGTTTACTTTTTCATGTTTCTCTTGAACTTTATATTTAGACATAAATTTTTCCATTTAGTTCTGGTCTTATCTTTAGTAATATTTGGAAATCTTTTATTTTGTTAAATGCCCATTATTTCCCCTGGAAATATATAGTCAGTTTTGATGGGTAGGTGATCTTGGTTGTAGACCCAATTGTCTTGCCTTTCTGAATATCATATTTCTAGCCTTGTGGTCCTTTAGTGGGGAGGCTGCCAGACCTTGTGTAATCTTGACTGGGGCTCCTTGATATCTGAATTGTCTCTTTCTGGCTTCTCACAGTATTTTTTCCTTCATTTCAAAGCTCTTGAATTTGGCAATTACATTCCTGAGTGTTGACTTTTGAGGATTTAACATAAAGGGTAATCTGTGGAGTCTTTCAATGTCTATTTTGTCCTCTTCAAGAATATCAGGGCAGTTTTCTTGGATAATTTCTTGTAATATGATGTCAAGGATTCTATTTTTTCCAAGTTTTCTGGTAGAACAATGATTCTCTAATTGTTTCTCCTACATCTGTTTTCAAGGTCAGTCATCTTATCAATGAGATGTTTCATGTTTCCTTCTATTTTGTCATTCTTTTGACTTCACTTTATTAATTCTTGCTGTCTTGTGAGGTCATTGGCTTCTACTTGCCCAATTCTAGTCTTTAAAGACTGATTTTTGGCTATGATCTTTTGATTTTCCTTTTCAGTTTGGTCTATCCTGCTTTTCATGGTTTCCAATAGGTCAATTCTGGTCTCTAATTTACTTATCACTTCATGGATTTCTGTGCTTCTTTTTCCCAAATGGGAGATTCTTTCTATCAAACTGTTATTTTATTTTTGAATTGCTTTCATTTCTTTTTCCCACTTTTCTTACCATTTTTCTTCTATCTTACTTACTTGGTTCTTGAACTCTATTTTAAGTTCCTTGAGAGCTTGTGACCAATTACCATTATTTTGAAAAGTTTGGAGGTCTTTGCTTGTTTGTTGCTGTTTGCTATCACTTCTGTTGTGTGCTCTTTTTTTTCATAGTATTTATCCAGGGTCAGAGGCTTTTTCTGTTGGAGTTTATTTAGTTTTGTACTTGTAGATTGAGGTTCCTTTGTGTTGGAAGCCTTTGCTGTGTCCCTTTTTTTCTCTGTATATTATCTTGTCTTACCAGCTAGAAGTCTGAGTGAGGTGGGCAGGTCATCCGTGGTGTAATAGGTTTTAAATAGAATTGCCCTGAGGCTATTTTTCCAGTCTCCCTTGCATCTGTCCCAATCAGCCTGAATCTGCCTTGTCTCCACAGCAGTGTTTTAAGCTCCACATTCTGTGATCTCCAGCCTCAAGTCCTAGGTCCTGCCTCCAAGGCCCTATGCTGTCCTCAGGGGTAAGTCTTTGGTGCCCTAAACCAGCTCCTGAGAGTTTAGAGATTGCCCTGGCCCTCACTCTGACTCTGGCATGGTAGGTAGTGTGGAGGAGGGGTGGTCAGCTTTCACTTTGGTAGGTTTAGCTCTTATAGTGTGGAAATGCCCCCAAACTGCCTACCTTCAAGGCTGCGCCCTGTGGTAGGACCCCTTCACTCATCTGATTTTGAGTTTTGTCCTTTTAAAGTGCTTTGTATCAGTAAGTTGTGAGGAGTGTCTGGCCTTTCTTTCTACTCTGCTGCCATCTTAGCCCAGAAGTCCCTAAATAGTTTTATAGAAAAAAGGAAATTCAGAGTTTTTAAATGAGTTAAATGCATGTGAGTGAATGCAATATGAGAAAAGTAAATATGTCTCTTTATATTGCTAAGCTGGATTGAAAGAGTAGATCATGGAAGCTGAATATACTAATGAATTGAGATATCAGAATACAGAAGTGCATACTTATATATATGTTGACACCCCCTAACATTAAGGTAATAGTTTGAGATGGAGAGAAAAAGTGTGAAATGGACACTGACCTTATTAAGAAAGGAAGATTATCCAAAAAATTCCTAGATAATATACAAGTAGCTAGTATATTAAATTTGGGGCATAAATTTGAATCGAATGAATCTCAAAGGAGGAGAGGTTTCTGAGTGACAGTGGTACAGGAATTTGGGGAAGTATATTTAAGCAGGATATAATAATCTAAATCCTATATAATGACCAATGAATCAAATATGAGAAGTGAATCTACTAATACAAGGATTGGGGAAAGAATCAACATCTAGAGCAGTGATTCCCAAAGTGGGAGCCCCCGCCCCCTGGTGGGTGCTGCAGCAATATAGGGGGGGTAGTGATGGCCACAGGTGCATTTATCTTTCCTATTAATTGCTCTTAAAATTTAAAAAAATTAATTTCCAGGGGTGCTAACTAATATTTTTTCTGGAAAGGGGGCGGTAGGCCAAAAAAGTTTGGGAACCACTGATCTAGAGGGAACAGGTAGATCAGAATTACCCATATGGACTTGACTTTGGAAGAAGCAAAAAGACATTGAGTCATAGTGTAGAGGAATAAAATAATGAAAGTATAATTATATAGAATTCAAATAGTGCAGGTACCGATAAAAAAGTAAAGGCTTCTGTAGCAACTGCAAGTTAGTTTAATTCTAGGAGGAATCCTGGTATTTATGGTAATAAGATAAGGATGGGAATCTCAATGGATACTTAGGATAAAGAAGGGATTTATCAGGTTGCTAGAGTATGTATCTTATAATCCAATTTAATTTCCTGTCAGGGGTAAATATTATAAATATGAAGACCCATATAGGTACATATAAGAAATATGGATTTACTGGGGATTTAGGGGACTTTATCAATTTTGGGGGGTATTTAGTTGTGTTTTGTATTTTTTCTATAGGGTAATAACTTGATATGTATCTTTGTATGTATTCTCTTGTAAGAGAATTTTGTCTTTTTAAAACCATTTTTGTATAAATTAGATTTTTTTTAAATAAGTTCTTTTGAGGTTCCTATAAGAAACTCTGAGTGGCAGCAAAAGGCAAAAAAAAATGTAATATTTGGAGAAACTTTATAAATTTAAAGCTGGTCCAGAACCTTGGGCTATTCGTACTTATTTATGAGAAAACTACCACATTTACTATTCACTGTATTTGTGATAAGAAGACTCATTGGATGAGAGTGGCCTTAATGTATTATTGACTGAGAAGATATAGACATACAGAAACCAATAATGTTTGGTGCCTATGAAGTGCTTACATTTTTTTCTGAATGCTGACTAACTTTCTTCTCCACTACCTGTTTTAGTTTATTAAAGTTCAGCTTCACAATGAATTGGGAAGAATTGAATACTGAAGGCATTTTCTAGAATATCACCTTACTGTAAAAAAAATGAGTCAATCACAACATGACTATGCCTAAAGCAGAACACATAGTCATGTTAAATTTGAAACTGTGGCAAAATAACTTTTCAGTGTTCCAAATAGGATTGTTGGAAGACAGCAGAGTAGGGCATGAAGCTTCCTCACCCTCTCCAAACTATCCCCAAACAATTAAAATATCTCTATAGAATTAATGCTAAAAGAGGCAAAAACAGAAGAGTCAGGAGTGAACCAGAGCAGGTAAGGACAACTAGAGAGGAAGGTCTCTGACTTTCCATGGCCTCAGTCCCACCACACAGTATAAACATCCCATAGCAAACAAGAATGGAATCAACAAGGCAGGCCCTGGGGGGCAGGACCAGAACAAATCATCCAGAATCAACAAGGTGAGCCCTGGGGACATGACCAGAAGCCTCAGATTGACTGCTGAATGGGGGAACTTGCTTTCTGGTGAAGTACACCAGGGGAGTTGGCAGGTATAGGACACTTGGAGAAATTATTGAATTTCAGCTCATCCACAGGTAGGGGTTGACAGAGCAGATACCATAATATCTATGAGCCCTATGAGAGGATTTTAAACCTTTCCTGTCTTATGACCCTGGGAGCTTACATTCCAGTGATTGATATCAGGGGAGTTAATAGACATCAAACCCTAGAGGTGGGTATGTTGGATATAGCCTAGGCTGCTAAGCAGAGAAGGAATTTTCAGGCTCAGGCACACATGGACTAGATACTTGTTCTATCCTAGGCTGTCACATTAGGTGAGGAAGAGTGAGAAAGAGCACACACTGGTGAGTATGATTGCTAAGGGACTTGGGCCCCATTCACTGTGGTCACCCAGAGGAGAATGGAGTCCCTCCTTGCAGCCTAAGGGAAAGATGAGCTGTCTGTTTACTATGACAGAACTGGTGAGGGGTGGAGGGAATCTGTTTGGAGTACCTGAGGTCATTCTCAAACTGGGGTTTAAGAGAGAACTAAGGATTACAACTGACCTTGGATTATAGAAATTGTAAGAACTAAACAGGGCCCAAGAAATAAGAAGCACAAAAAAATTTATGAAACCTGAAGCAATGTACCCCAACATCCTAGAAATATTGATATCTACCAAAAAGTTAATAACCAAGTCTATTGGCCTGGCTGCTATTTTTTTAAATGAGTAAGAAGAAGAAAAAGAACCCAACTACTAGTAGTTATTATAGGAACAGAGAAAACCTAGGTTCAGACTCAGAGTATAGTGAAGAAAAACACTTACTTCAAATATAGCAAAGAAAAACAATGAATATTCACAAATTTAAAAAAAGAGCTATTGAAAGATCTTTAAAAAGACTTCAAAAACTAAACTAGAGTGGTTGAGGCAAAAGTAGAAAAAAATAAGGGTTATGAAAGAAAATTTTTAAAAATCCAGAAATGCATAGAAGAAAATAATTCATTAAAAAATAATTGGGAAAAGGGAAGCTAATGACTTCTTAGACAACAAGAAATTATAAAGCAAAATCAAAAGAATGAAATAATAGAATAGAATATGAAACATCTTACCACAAAAACAACTGACCTGGAAAATAGAGTAAAGAAAGACAATACAAAAATTGTCAGACTCTCAGAAAGTTACAATCAAAAAAAGAGTTTACACACCATCCACCAAGAAATTATCAAGGAAAACTGTCAAAAAAAACAACAACCTAGAAATAGATAGTAAAATAGAAATTGAAATAATTCACTAATCACTACCACAAAGATAACCCATGATAAAAATTCAGGAAAACATCATTGCTAAGATCCATAGCTCCAAGGTTAAGGAGTGTAAAAGGGAATTCTTTGTTCTCTTTGAGTTTACACTTATGAAAGGGAATCCTTTATTCTCTTTGTCTAGTTGGAGCTAGTGCTTTGGTTAACACTAACTTAAGTACCTCACTAGATTGTGAAGTCAGGATTAACTCTCCTTTGTCTACCTTTTGATTGAATCAACACAAGCTTGAACTAGGTGGAGGAGCTTGCAAACCACTTAGTGAATTCATATTGTCAGAAACTCAATCAGCCAGGAATCTATGAACCCTTTTGATGAGTATTCACCCCTCCAGAAGTTGAGAATTGGGCAGTGCTAGACAATTTGAAAGACAAGAAGACACTCTAAAAGACCCTGAATTTCTGGGTCTGAAAAAGTTGACTCCAAGAAGGAAGTTGGCTTCAAGAAGGAGTTGGATGTCAAGAAGGAAGTCAGCTTCAAGAAGATCAGCTTAAGGAAGAAAATTGGCCTCACCAATCACCTTCAGCTCAAGTCATTTTCTTAACCTGCCTCTTGGAAGGAACTTGAGTGAGAGGATAGCTGGCTTTCCCTTCCTGTCTTCTGGAGAGAGTTTAATTCTGGTTGAAGGTCAACAAGTCCTGGCTGAGTCAAGCATCAGAGCAATATTTAGTTAGATAGGCTAATTTCCTCTCTACTCTTTTGTATTTCTCTACTTTTTACTCTTTCCACTTCTTTTGTAAAAAAAAAAAAAAGCTATTAAATTATTAACTATTAAAGCTATTAAAGGTCATTTCAACTTTGAGCAATAATATTTTAAATTGGCAATTACAATATTATTTATAATTTTCATATATTTTAGTCAACCATTAAAATTTAATTTTTACAGAAGACAATACTACAAGCAACAAAGGGGGGAAATAATCAAACACTGTGGAGCTACAGTCAGAATAGCATAAGACTTAGCAGCTTCAATATTTAAAAAATGGTCATAAAACACAATATCCTGAAGAGAAAAGAAACTGGGTTTACAACCAAGAATAATATAACCCAGGAAGGCTAAGTATAATGATAAAAAAGGGGAAAACCAGATATTTAACAAACTAAAGAAGTTTCAACAGTTCTTGTAGAAAACTCTAGAACTCAGGAGAAAATTTGAACTATAAGAAACATATTAAAGTAAAAATGAAAGATTGATTATGAGCAAAAATGTCATCTATGATCTTTAAGAATGGCATCTTTATTTACTTGGGTAATGTGAAAAAGCATAAATAAATAGAAGACTTGAGGTACTCCAGTTGAATATAATAGAATGAACTGAAATAATAAAATGAACCATAAAAGGATAAAATGGAACAATTATCTAATAAAAAAGCACAAGTGGAAGAATTGTCATAGAGAAGGGGAGGAAGGGATGGAGGGCTAGTAGTACTAGAACCCTACTTTCAGTCAGACCTGGGTTATAAAGAACAAAATTTACAACTAGAATTGTAAGAGTCTTTTTTTAAAGTACAGAGAAACAGGAGGGAAAGGGGATACAATAAAGGAGAGAACAAGTCAATTTAAGGGACTGAGGGACTAAGAGAAGAAGGGGTAAATTAAGAGTAAAGAGGGCAAGGGGTAAGAAAAGGGAGGGATACCTATATTTGAGTACTTATTAAGAAATGGAAATTTTTAGAATTGAGGTCATATCCAGAAATAGAAGGGAAACAGTTTAGGGGATAAAAAAGGTAGATCAGTGGAACAGGACAGATATAAATCAAATAGCAATAAAGAATTATAGTAAGTTTGTGCTTGTTAAAAAGCATAGATCCAAGTTTGGGAATAAGCAATCTCTATTTGGTAAAAACTTGATCTCCTTTTTTGGTCCATGCCATATATCCTAAATTTGATTGCTGCCCAAGGTTCTATCCTGAGATCTCTTTTCTTTTCTCTCTATACACCCTCTTTCTTTTGATATTCTCTTCAGCTCTTATTGGTTTAATTTTTATTGTTATGTAGAAAACTTACAAATTTCTCTATAAAATTCTATATCTTCTCTGAGGTACAGTCCTATGTTAACAATTGCATATTGAACATTTCAAACTGGATAATTTGAGGGCATATGAAACTCTCCATGGAACTCATCATCACCACCCCAATGCATCTTGTTTTAAACTTCCTATTTTTGTCAAAGGCAATGGTATTCTTTCACTTTTATACTTTTTCCTGGCTGTCGCTTCAGAATTGTCCTCAAATTCATACTATTTCACAATTTCAATATCTAAAACTTTCAGTTTTTATGTCTATAATATCTTTCAAGTTTTATCTCTTCTCTCTACTCATACAACTATTCCCTTAGTTCAAGCCCTCATTACATCTTGCCTAGAATGTAGCAAAAGTCTCCTCTTTGTTCTCCCTATCTCAAGTCTCTCTCCATTCTAGGAGATCAAATGTACTGCTTCCTATGAGATTTTCTTTAAGCACATATCTGACCATATTATTCTTCTACCTAGTAATCTACCTAGTAAAATAATGTATCTAGGATTAAATATAAACTCTTCCATTTAGCATTTAGTCTTTCAGAATCCAGACCTTATCTTTTTTTTCCTGTTAAATTTCACTGTGCTTGCTCTCACATTGTATGATTTAGCACAAGTAGACTTCTTTCTGCTTCTCACAAATGACTCATCATCTCCTATCTTTTATGTTTTATTTATATTAGCCCCTTCTCATGATAGGGATATGTTCCCTTCCTATCCTTATCTTATAAAATCCTCTCTTTGCCAGCCCATGTACAACTTTCTACAAATCCTTTCCTGATTCTTTTACATGCTATCCTCTCTCCCAAAGCTCCTTGCACTTAATTTATTGTTATATTATTTATATATAAACATGTGTCTTATGTTTATATATAAATGATAATTAAATCACGCACACATGCATTTATATCCATATGCATATGTGTGTATATATTCATGTACATCTATACATTTTTGTGTGTATTGCATAATACATATATAAGTTCCTTAACCCCATTTGTCTCAGTTTCCTCATATGTAAAATGGACAAGAGAAGGAAATGGCAGTATCTTTGCCATGCAAACCTCAAATGGGATCAAACACAATCAAAACAAGTGAACAATGAATAGCAAATAAAATGTGAATAATAATAAATAGTTTCTACTTATTAGGATTTTTTGAGGATCAAATGGATTATATTTTTAAATATTATTTATAAATCTTAAAGAATTATATGAGGCCTTTATCAAAGACACTTACTATATTAAAAAAAATCCCCAGGTTTTTTTTGTTTCCTTTCTGATATTGGTTGCATTGATTTTGTTTGTGTGAAAGCTTTTTTAATTTATTGTAGTCAAAGTTGTCTATTTTAAATCTTGTAATATTCTCCAGGTCTTATTTGGATACAAATTCTTCCTTATCCGCAAATCAAAAAATCAAGAAAGAATGGAAAGGGGGTAAAGGGGCAGTTGGAACAGATTAAAGATTGCTAGGGATAGCAAGGAAACCCAAAGATGAACCCAATGCTTACTTTGCCTACTTAATAGGTACTAATGAAGCTATTGCATATTTTCTTCCCACCTCTGGTTTATTACATTGCAAGATTTTAGCATTTACATTAGAAAGTATAAGATAGCCCTTCTTTCTAAAACAATTAACTTGTACTTGTTTTGTATGTTTGCTCCTGGAGGACTGCTTTGTTTTTGAGCATTTTTTATTTCTATCCATAATAATTTGCACAAAGCAAATCAAATAAGTACTTAAAATGCTATTTGTTTGAACAATTGATGATGACAAGTCCTTAACAGTTATGTCCAAAGTCAAAGAAATAATAAAAGCCAGAGCTAGGATCTAGACCCAGAATTAGCACTTTCTTTTGCAATATAATCACCTTCAATACCTCCATATTAGTATGTTGATATAAAAATTAAATAAACAAAAAAGTAAAATTATTAAATTAATTTGCATATAATAAATCTCATAACTTTTTCCACTGGTTCTCACTATAATATCCAAATCATAATTGTAACAGTCCTTTATAGCCCAATTCCCAATATTTGCTGAGAGAACCCTTTAGCAGACTAGTTGTGCACCTCCGCCACCACCTCTGAGGAGGGGTGTAACTTACCATACTTGTGCTGAGGTTAATGGTCTTTAGCCCCACCCCAGGTCAAAACTCTTGAATTCCAAAAATATAAAAGCCTTAACTTGCTTTTATGGAAAACTAACATCATATCCAGTTTATAACTGAAATTTTTTGCCTACATATATACATATATACAACCATTGTCCTTTCTCTCTCTCTCTCTCTCTCTCTCTCTCTCTCTCTCTCTCTCTCTCTCTCTCTCACTATCTACTTAGCTAGATGTCTGTCTGTCTGTCTGTCTGTCTATCTATCTATGATATCTAAGTGGTTTAGTGGATAAAGAGCTAGACTTGAAGTTGAGAGGATCTTGTTTCAAACCTGTCTTCAGACATTTCCTAATTATATGACTCTAGGTAAGTCACCTAATCCCAATTGCCTGGGCCAGTTATGGTGAACCTTTTAGAGACAGTGTCCTGATCTCACTTCCCCACACTGAGTGGCATGTCCAGCCCCACCCCCACCCCCCACCCCCCCGAGTCCAAGTGTTGTGACCATCCCTCCCACTGAGTGCTGAGTACACCCAGGCTCCCCCTTGACACACACAGGGGAAGTAGGAAGTGCTCCCATTAGCTGCTTGACAGAGGGGCAGATGAAGTGAGGAATGTCCTCTGTGGTTATAGAGAGGTGGAGGGGAGTGTCCTGAGCTCCCTGCTCCTCTCCTGCTCTGCCACCTGTGAGTGCCCCACCTTCCACGCTGTTCATGAGCCCCCATTGGGTAGCTGGGCACAGGGGGTTGGTGCGTGAAAAAATGTCAACAGGCATGGTGGAAAGGTGGGGAGGGCAGCAGCTCCATCTGAGTCTCTGTCTTTCTAGTAATGAATTAGGGGTTGGGAGAGGCTGTGTGCCCATAGAGAATACTCTGTGTGCCATCTTTGGTACCTGTGCCATAGGTTCACCATCACTGGCCTAGGCCATACCACTCTTCTGCCTTGTAACTGATACTTGTACTGATTCTAAGAGAGAAAATAACAGTTTGAATACATATATGTATGTATTCATACATATGTTTGTGTGTACATACACAGATAATACGCCTTTATTTTTTAGTAAGACATAAAGATATGACTTTTGGTTTGACAAAATAAAATGAAAATTTTCCCTGTTTCCAATAATTCTCTCACTATTATATAATGGTCTGAATAACTGAACTAGATTAATAATAGGAAGGGGAAATACACACACACACACACATATATATATACATATACATAACAATACACATACAAATATACCTATATACATGTACTTATATATGTGTGTATATATATACACACACACATAAAACATCTAAAAGTTATGTGAAAGTAAAGTGAAAAAAACTTAAAATTTGAATATATTTCTAAACTCTTAAAATGTTTTATAGATAAAAATCTCAAAGAATAATAGAAAAATTATTTTTTAAATATATGAGTCATTAAGAAAATAAGATTGAAAAACATTAACGGCATGGATGCTTTTAATAGAATAATTTCATCAAGAGATTTAGAAATTGAACAGGATCAGACAAAAAAATCAAATAGTGGAAAATAAGATCATTTTAGTCTGAACTCAGAAAATCTCACTTTCTTTCACACTGAAGAGGAGAATACAAAACCTTCCCATTGACTTTAGTCAGTGAAGTCAATGTATGTCAGGTACTTGTAAACAAATCAAAGTGTGAATTCTGAATCTGTCAAAATATGAGGGTCTATGAAATGAGTCTCTTGGGTCTTATTAACTGTGTATGACTTACAGATGTCTTCAATGACTTTAGAAAGATTTGGAAGAAACTCAAGAATATTCATTTCTCAGAAGGATGCCAATATATTATATCATATGCAATGAATATATAATAGAAGATAAATATTCAGAAATCCAATATTCTTGCAGCTAGTAAGTTATCCATTAAAAGGAACTCTATTAAAATTATTAATGTGATCATTTATGAGATAGTATACCCAAAATTGCATATTAATTACATTTTATAATGATTTAAAGTTTATATTCCTTCCATCTTTTGCCAATATTGTTGAGTAAATAAAGCTTTGGGTGTTGTGATTCTGTGGAATAAAAAAGTAAGCTTCATATAAGCAACACTTTTGCCTTTGTATATTACATTGAAAGGTCTAAGCATTTACTTTAGAAAGAGTGTAAAATAGCCCTTCTTTCTAAAACAACTTGTACTTGTTTTGTATATTTGATTCTGGAGAACTGCTTTGTTTTTGAGTATTTTTTATTTCTATCCATAATAGTTTGCACAAAGCAAATCAAATAAGTACTTAAAATGCTATTTGTTTGAACAATTGATGATGACAAGTCCTTAACAGTTAGATCTAGCTTTTAACATAGACTTTTTATTTGTCAGAAAAGAAATCTGTGTGTTTGAGTGTGTGTGTGTGTGTATAGAAGCAAATACTGTCTGCAATTTTTTTTTTCATTTTATTGGAGGCAAGAGAATGGACTAAATGACTTTTCTAGGCTGTATGAAGGTGGCATACAATTCCAATCTTGGTAACAGAAAAATATGAATTAGAATCTCATTGCACACACTATTAGTGAGAATCTGGACATATCAGTTAACCACGCTACCAGTGGGTTTCCTCAGATATAAGTCATGTTACTAAAAGAGAGTCAATTGAGATAAAGTGGTATGGGGGAAATAGAGAGGTAAAACTTAAAGTGTCATATAATGAAAGCTGTTATTCATATTTCAATAGGTTGTTGAAGAAGCCATTTAATAAATTTCTGAATATTGAGTTCTTATGAATTGTAATGAGCCAGCTATTATCATATAAAATGTATCTTTCTTATGCACAAATTAAGACTAAATTTTCTAGGATCTTATTTAATTAATTTATCCCTCTTTCTGTGTGTATGTCTATATATATATAGACACACACATATACTAAATTTGTAATGATTTGAAATGCAATTTACTAGTTCCTGGTGTTGTGGAGGAACTTGAGGTGACCCCAGGTTTGGGAAAAGTACCCTTTGCAAAACTCCAAAAGTTAGCTTAAAAATAAAAAGAGAAATATATTAATTTTAAATTTATGATGAAATGGCCAGGAGACAGTGTTGGTAAAGCACTGCCTCCTTGAGGAGATGGATTCTGGGCTTCTCATATCGTTTAGACAACAAGGGCTATGTGACCAGAGACAAGGGAATTGAATGAGGTTAGGCAGAAGTGGGGGATGTTTGTCATCTGACTGGGGTTAGTGATGTTTTGTGTCCAGAAGACAGAGTGGATGACTTGAAATAGTTTAGGGGGCAAGTGGATATTCTAGACACAATCCAGTGGTATCAGAGTATAAACAGGTGATGTATATCTCTGTCTATCACATAATCTAGGGGAGAATCCAAGGGGAATATTTCTCTCAGGGAACTTTCCTTATTGTGTGTCACCTTTTCTTGAGCACTACAGGAATGCAAGGAAGGAAAGGAATTTTCCTGCCTTCTTTATGACCTGGAACTCTTCTGGAATTTGGGGTATTCCAAAATCCACAGAAGCTATATACAGTGTAGAGGATGGGATGCACTCTGAGAGGAAAAGGCATTAGTATCTGAAAAGTCCTAGAAAGACTTTCAATGTTTAGTAACATATCTTGAATTTTTCATTTAGAAGGTATCTCAGTTTAGAATTAGAAATATAAATAAGTTATGGCAAAGAATTTGAGAACTTCATCATGAATACAAAAAAACTGAAATTACAGAGTTAGGAGAATTAGAGATTTGATTTTTTTGAAGCCATAAGAAAATAATATTCAGAAAAGGTTATTAGAGTATTAGTTGCTACAAATTTCAAAAAAGAGGAGATTTTAAAAAAGAAGAGGTCATTTGGGATTCAGTTTCCTCATTTTTTTAATTAAATGACTAGGCTACATTATGACATATGACATATTTCTCTAAGGGCCCTTTCAATTCTAAAATCAAAGATATCATATTATAATTAATTGATCATTCATGACTTTTTAGAAAATAATTTCAATAGAGTGATAAAATGGAAGCAACATTACAAAGGCTGATCAGAGAAGGAATGATAGGAAAGTGAAGGGTCTAAGAATTGAATTCTTTGTCAAGAAGAAAAGAGTATAGATGGCATGCTAGATTGATAAAGTAGAATCATCATAGAGATAGGCCAGGGATTATCTGAGTATCTTTATAGACCACCAAGTGGCATGGATACATTTAATAATGTATCATTTTGCCATCTATCCAGGCTTCTTACTCCTTACTCTCTTCCTATTTTCTTAACATTGGACATTTTCCATTCCTTGAACTTCAATCCATCTTCTGTGTTTTCTTTCTAACTTAGAACTCTCCCCAAAACCTAGGATGCTTTGCCACTTCACTTCCAGCACTTAGTTTCTCTGACTTATTTTAAGATTCAATTTAAGTCTCACTTTCTGTAGGAATGTTTTCCAAGACCCTTGAGATACTAATGCTTTCTTTTGTCAGGTTATATACTTCTATACTGTCTATAGCTATTATAGGTTATATGTTTCCCTTGGTGTGTATGTTTTATTCATATAAGCAATGTATGTCAACATGAGCTATCTTTCACAGGAAGGCATGGCTTGATATCTCTGGAATTTTCCCAATCCTATACTCCCTGGAGGGGAATAGTCAGTCAATTAGTATTTATGTTGTACCTAATATGTGCCAGGGACTTAGTAAATTGAAGGATACAAAGAAAGATAGAATAGAATACGTCCTTTCATTGTGCTAGTTCCAGAGACAACATATAAGCAACTATGTAAAAGCAAAAAAAATTACAATAAATACACAACCTATATCAAAATACCTGCCATCTTGAAGAGGGGTAGGGATGGAAAGAGGAGAGAGAATATGGATCAAAAATATGAAAATGATTGTTGAAAATTGTGTTGACATATAATCTGGGGGAAAAATTAAGTGAATGAAAAAAATTTATATTTGCTAGAGTGAGGTCACTGAAAAAAAGGAAGGATTGGGATGCTTGGATCAAGTAAAAAGATTGGTTTTAGCAAAGAGTTAGGGATGATTTTTGCTCTAAGGTAGGAAAATGGAGGAGACAATAACTGGTGAATGAAAGTGAGTAGAGTTGTGAAAGGGACATTTATGGATCTTCTGTTAGATGCTGTCAGTATTCCAGATTCATCTAATTTATGTGCTGTATAAAGAGTTGGATATGTAATTAGAAGCTTTTTTAGAGGAAAATTAGTGTGAGAATAAGTTTTCAATAAGAATAGAGGGAAGAGCTTCTATAACTGCAATGAGGTCCAAACTGAGGTTATATTTCATAAATTCATACTGGGTGGAATCAACATGATTTTATTTTCCACTCAGTACTTCAGGACCAAAAACAAAGCTTTCAAAACATCAAGTTTAGTTATCCAGGACTGAGAATTAACAATCTGAAAATACTAGAAGCTAACAGATATTTGATTTGTCATAATAATTAAAATTATTTCACACAGTAGAGGAAGATGAAACCAAAGTTAGAAGAATGGATACTAGAGTAAGAAAAAACTTTCCATTCAGACAAAGACGAAATCTCTGTTTTGACATTTATTGGCTGTGTGGTGTTCCTGAACCTCATTTAACTTATTTGTAAAAAGGTTTGGAAAATTAGTATTGAATTGTCGTATTATGTATAATATTCTCCCCCTTAGCCTTCCCAAAATCAGACTGAAACAACCTGCTACCAAATTTAAGGTTACTTCTAACTTCCCCTCCCTCAGGCTATGAAATGGGTATATAATTTTCCTCCTTTTGTTAAGCTCTTAAAAGGACAAAATGATTAAAGGATTAAGGGAAGGGCTGATCAGCCATGGTAAACTTTTACTCATTTAAAATATAGTGGTCCAGACATGACAGGGAGGAAAGGGTATGTTGGCATTTCCCTTGTATGAACCCACCTCCCTTGTGAAGAAGTAAGAAGGAGTCCCAGTCTCTAAGTCCATCTCCTCTTTCAAAACATCCCCAAATGGGGCCTGTCAAGGAATATTCAAAGTGAACTGTGAGGTCAATCAGAAAGAGGACACAACTACTTTAATAAACAAAAGGTAGGATTCTTTTTCATGGAAGGAGGATAAAAAAAGATCCATTCTTTGTTCATGTGAATCAAATACCCCCATTAACAAACAATATTATTCTCAAAGAAATTACCTCAAAGTCATTATTGGTTAAAATCCAATCACTATAGTTTTGATGACTTTTGGTAGGATATGGAGTAAGAGCTCTGTGATAATGAGATTAAATCTATCTTGCTCATTCTTAAATCTAATCACCAAAAATGTAAACAACTCCACTAAACTCTCAAGTAGGGAGTGTGCAAGAATGGGTGAAGATTTAGAATTGACCCACTGCTCCCTAGGCAGTCCTAAGAAGAGCTTCTGTTGTGATTGGACACGCAAACTAAGAGGAAGGTACCAGAAATAAGGAAAGAAATGGCCTGGATAATTTGAAAGAACTTTTGGGGCTGGCCCTTTTTGGCTCTTGGCTGCTTGCGTCTTCTTGTGGTGGGTGACTAGGACCTGGAGGAACTCTGACCACTGGCTGAGACCTTGGACTAAGTGAGACTGCTGTTAATCTCTCCCTTGGAATTACAAGTGGTGAGTGTAAAGACTACATCTTCCTGGACTTCTCTAAATGAACTGTTCTTTCCAAAGAGACTCTGTGACTGAAGCTTCTGCTTCATTCATCTCTGGTCCTCTGGCCCTCCAGCCCTCCAGCCTTGGGCTCAAGAATGAGCCTCCTCTGCCTGAGGATTAATTAGATCTGCCTGGGTTGAACAAGGAGGCTGAGCAAATTACTTGTGTGTTACATTACTTATCCTATTACATTCTCTCTCTGATTTTCTTATTTCATCTTCCTCTTCTCATTTGTAAATAAACTTCCATAAAAGCCATTTTGACTTGAGGTTATTCTTTAATTGAGGATTGACAATTATTCAATTCCCTGGCGTCCAAACCTTTTAATATTCACCCAACCAAACCCCCTTTTTATTCCTTACAGCTCCATGCCTCAGAACCTTACCAGAAACCTTTATCTAAGCCATGGATTGGTTCAAAAGAAAGACAAATTTGTCCCTCAGAAGAGCGCTTCTTGGTTGATGGAATCTGTGGTTGTGGATGAACTCTCCAGGAAACAGAAAAGAGTGAATAACTGCATGTTTTGTCTGCTTTATGCTCTTGTGTCAAATTGGAACTTATATCATCAAATTTATGTTGGGCACTTAAAAAAATGGAAATGTCTTAGGAGCTCCATTTCCTTGTGTTTGAATGTCCCTTTTTGTTATGTTTTCTATGTTTGAAATGGATGTGGAAGATATTCTCCCTAGAATGAATTTTTGTAATCAGTATTTGAGAGCCTTGAAGAGAGTACTCTCCCCTGAGAGAGAGAGAGAGAGAGAGAGGCAGTGGAATATATATTACATAGCATTTTCTGAGCTTAAAGAGTTGGAGAAGTCCTAGAAAAGCCACCCTGACAGCTATTACATGGCAAGCTATATAACTGAGTGGCCATGACAGCTGCATGGCTCCTGCATCTCTGTGATAGTCTTTTCAGGAACTAGTAGACTTAAAGTATTGTGCTTCACTTTCACATTGTATCGTAGTTTAGATCTTAGAGAAGCATAGAGTCCATTTATCATTTTTTCTTTATCATTTTTAAGAAATCTTTCCCTTCAGTCTTAGAATCTATACTGTGCATTGGTTCCAAGACAGAAGAGCAGTAGAGGTTAGGCAATGGGGGCTAAGTGATTTGCCTAGGGTTACACAGGTAGGAAATATCTAAGGCAAGATTTGAATCAAGGAGCTCAAATCTTTAGATCAGCTCTCAATCCACTTTGCTGTCCCTTTTTCATTTTTTTGAAAGTTGAATAAATAGAATTTTTTTGCTTTTAAATATAAAGAAATAAGCTGTATCTTTAAAGTTTTCAGTTCATAGCTGGCAACCACTTCTGGGTAACATTTGCATTTTTAAAAACTATTTATTTATTTAGAATATTTTTCCATGGTAACATGATTCATGATTTTTACCACCCCTCTTCCCTGCCCCCTCCCACAGATAACAAGTAATTCCACTGGGTTATACATGTATCATTGTTCAAAAACTATTTACATATTCTTCATATTTGCAATAGACTGATCTTTTAATGCCAAAATCCCAGTCATATCCCAATCAAACCGTGTGATCAATCATATCTTTTTTCTACATAAAATACATATTTCATACACTAATGTCTTACAATATTTTTTTGAAAATTTGCAAATAAGTCCACACTTAAACCCAGGTGACTACTTTTTAAGACTGAAAAATGTTGAGATATAGTGTATTTGTGAAGTTTATGGCAATTTAGGGAAATAGGTACCCAAAATAAATTGGGATTCTATATGTGTGGTGAGCTCTTGAAGGTATCTGCCTTATAAGAGAGACTTTCCTTTTGGGAAGTGACTCTCTCAAAATTCCTTAAGTAAAGGGTCTCCCTTTTGAGAAGGGAGCTAAATCTTAAAAAGGCTTTTATTTTGAAGTAGCACAATTGGACTCTACCCAGCCTTGAAATAGAGTACAATCTAGGAAACTTTGTCCTCTATCTGTATTTTAAGAAGGAAATTTAATTAAGCAGTCTCTCATTAAGAATACTTTTCATTCAATAACTTGCATCTGTGTGATTTGTAGTAAGAATATAGTCCCATGCAAAAGCCTGTGTTTATTACTATATTTGGGAAGTTGTAAAATGCCAGGGGTCTGCAGCAATCAAGTTTCACAAATCTTTTGGTTTATGGAGAGGATACACACACACAGGCCCTCAAAGAGGCTTGACTGAAAGGGAGGGGCAAGATCTTGTTGAGTGCTCCTTTGCTTCCCCACTCCCACCAAGCAATTAGAAAATCAGTTACAATATGGAGGTTGATCTGTTATCTTCTGGGCTCAGTCAGGAAACTAGGTAAGGCTGAACTCCTAAAGATGATAATCTTCTCTTAAACTATTTCCCCACAGGATTGAATAGGAGAAAATGGGAGAAGCTTGATGTCTTTGAAGCTTTAAGGCACTGAGGAAGGGTCTTATTTTGGGCTACAAGGCAAGAGGAACTTAGCTTGAGGAAGTTGTGAGTATCTCCCTAAATATAACCAGGCACTGCTCCCAAATGATTAAAGGTTTAGTGGTATGTGGGGAAGGGAAGGAAGGGAGATCAAATAAGGATGGATAAGGTCTGGGAAACCCTAAAACTGTTATGTCCAAGCAGCCCCTCCCCTCCATAGGGGAAAGGTAACTTGTATAGCTGGTCTGCTCTCTAAACTTATATATCATCTTCTCTTATATCTAAATAACTAAATAAAGATAATTGTGATGTTGATTAAATGTCAAATCAAGGTAAAGCAGGTTGGCAGCTAGGAACTAAAATGGCTTTGTTCAGATTCAAGCCTTTAGCCCCTCAAGAGCAACCAGAGCCTAGGACACAACAAACAGAGTGACCTGCTTACTTCAAACCCAGGTCTCAACTGCCTTTAACTGACCCCTCTCTCAGAGTTCTTGGGGGCCCCATAGAATTCTGCGCTGTGGTCTAACCCCCTTATCTCTGCAGCTAGAATTCCACTCTGCAATCTCAATCTCACAGTAAGTAACTAGATGAAGAATGTAATCCCAGAATAGTACTTGAGTTGTAATCTTAAATATGTGTTATGATATTAATCATAAGTATAAATATGAAAAATGATAAAGGCTGGTATAAATATATAAATTAGTAATTTAATTAAAGCCATGCTGATAGATAAAGTCATTAGACCACGCGCTTGTAAGAATTCAAAATTGCTGCCCCAGTCATTATTACCTCTTCCTCAGTCTGCTGGCCAAGAAACCACTCCCCCCTAACCCAGGAGATTATAAACTCTTCTCTGCGTCAAGACATAGGTGTCCCCACACCCAAAGAACCAGAACCCAGAACCCGAAACCCGTTGGACCACGGGAAATGTAGTTTGATAATTTTCCCGTGTCCATAGAAAATACATATATATACTTAAAGATGGCATCTCCCAAATTTCATTCTTACATAAGAGAGTTACTTTGTTAATCCTAGGTATGTGAATCTATTTTATAATGTACTTTATATTAAATTAATTCATGTGAGAGGCAATAATGACCAGGACATCCAAAGGTCATGGAGGACAAGAGCCCTGGAAGCTACAGGGACAAGAAAGTCACTCAAAGGCCAAGGAGAACAGAAGCCTTGAGAAAACAGAAGCTCTCAGAAGGTAAGGGCCCTCAGGGCTCATGAGAGTTGTAGATTTTGATGAGATAAAACAATACAAAAGATTAACCTTAAGTTTAACCAAATTTAACCAAAGCTTAAGTAGTTTGCTATAAGATCATCTGAAAATTTGGTAATAAATCTCATTTCATATTTTAAATCCTTAATATTATTTATGAGAAGATAAAATTTGATAGATGGTTGTAAAGGTATAATGTTAAAATTCTTTCTCTTTAATATGGATATTGTTAGATTATGGGCTAAATGATTATGAAAAGAATTAGAAGATAATAGATAGATATAGATATAACTTTTTTAAAGTTGTAATATTGTTTTATCATTTTTGTTGCTATAATACATTCTGGTTCTAAATCTAATTCTGAAACTTCATTTTATTCTGAAGTTATTTGATTATTCTTTATGAATATGGTAAAATAATTTATTAATGTTATTGTATAATACTGCTAATATTAAGTCCTTCAAGTATTTAATTGCCTATATTTTTAAAGTAGAAAATTGAAGAGATTTATTTAAATCTCCTTATTTGCTTGAAAGCCATAACATCAAGTGAAACTTGTTATCCCCTTTTTCTATTATAGCCACTCCATAATTAGAGGGACAATTTTTTTTTATCCGAGGTGGGAATAATTAGGAATTTATTTATCTTTTAAAATTGCTCAGTTGTAAATTATGAATTTATTTCTTCCATGGAATTATAGTCTATTAATCAGTATCTATGTCTATCTCATCTGGAGTTTTACAATTGGCCAATATTTTGCTAGAATTTGGAGAAAAATATCATATATTCATTCTCTATGTAGAATTCCAAAAAACAATCAATTCCTTGGGTTCCAATGGTAGATTTTATGCCTGGGTTAGTTTAGTTTCTAGGAGAAGATATAAGTAAGAACTTAAAGCCTGGCAAACTTTATTATTTCAATATCAAGTGAGAAATAATTTAGCCCTAAGCAATAGTTAGTAAAACTTGCTATTTAAGGTGAAATACTTTAGAACTATAATTGATATTTGTAGTTTGATAACAGGTATGCTCATCAGGATGTTCTACTAAGGCAATGATACCTATTACCACAGTCTGATGGGGGTGATGCCTGTGATTTACAGGTATAGTTCTGTCTAAAGAGAAAAAGATAGAGGAGTGATTCAGCAGGGGCAGAGATAGGTCTCCCCTGCCTTGATTTCTCCATTATGACATTGCTACCTAAATGGAAAACTTAATTGATTCTGATTCTGGCTGATAGAATTTCTGTCAATGAAATTGGCTATATCTTTGATTCTTGTCTGGTGTAATGGTTAATATTAATGGCTGGAAGATGGTTATATGAAATTATGGGGTTGCCAGTATTTATTATATCTTGAGTCAGAATTTTTTTTACAAATATTTACAAATAGAGAAGAAACTGTAAAGAAGAGGAATGTGAGGGGGATATAGAAGTTATCTATCCTATGAATCTAAATGTTTTGCTCTGTGTCTTCTTAATCCAGGCAGAGATTAATTAGCTCTCAACCTGGAAGGCTTGTAGTGAGTAACCACATGACCTTCTCCAAGATGGAGGCTAGTCTCTCCAGAAGCAAGGAAAGTGATCAGTCTTTTACTCACCCAATGAAGTAATCCAGAGTCAGAGTCCAAGTAGAAGCCAAGCTCCGAGCCCACAATCCAAGCCATAGTCTCCAGCAAAACTCCCTTGAAGGAAGACTATCTATCTCCAGAAGACAATCTCTTCAGACTATCTTCTCAAAGACAATCTGCTCTGAAGGAATTAAGGGCTTGCTTTTCATG
Source organism: Gracilinanus agilis (assembly GCF_016433145.1). Lineage (NCBI taxonomy): Eukaryota > Metazoa > Chordata > Mammalia > Didelphimorphia > Didelphidae > Gracilinanus > Gracilinanus agilis. Next base: position 658,016,708 of record NC_058130.1, read on the forward strand.
GTGACTTCTTGTCCCTTCCCTCTTCACAGGGAGGAATCACAGTTTCCAAATTGTCTAACACTGCCCAGGCTGCAATATCTGTAGGAATGACTTCTCACGTTCTGAAGGTTAAGCTCTCATTAAAAAGATTCACAGAATCTGCATTATTTTAATTTCTAAGAGTATGAATTCTCTAAATAACTTGCTAGCGTCTCACCTAGTAGTAAGTAGGGTGTTTAATCTTTTGTTGATTCAATTCAAAAGTAGACAAGGGGGAGTTAATCCTGTCTTCAGTCTAGTAAGGTACTAAATAGGGGCACTTAAGTTATTGTTAACTTAGGATAGACAATAAAGAATTCTCTTTCACACTGGAATTTACATCAGACTAGTGAACCATTTCCCACTTTCCCTAGTTATGATTCTCTTTTTCCTCTTATAGAAACTCTATAATGATGGCTGGTGAATGGTGAAATATATGAACGTAATATTAAATCCTCTCTATTAGACTAAAGCTGAAATACATTCAAGCTTAGATTGCAAGATTGAAGCTATTAGAAATTTAATACCCCTTAACATAACTAAGTAGATGAGTATTGGGCTTGCTGTCTGCCAATAGTTAACTATATATTTATGTATAAGATTCTTTGAATATCTCTGAATGGTATAAGACTAATTAGACAATGATGTAGCAACATGTAAAACAAGGATATAATTCCACTGTTTAATAAGTGTTATAAGTATAAATTAATCTTGGAGACTTTAAGCTAAATTTGTAAGTATTTATTATTAAAGAGAAAGAAAGAGAGAAATAAGGTTACCAGACCAACAAACTCAAAGTCTCCAGCTGTGGTTGCAAGTCATGATTCCTGAATTTCCAGCCTGGTATAATCCTTGCTCTACCCCTTGCCAAAGATGACTTACATAGATATTCACCTGATCAGCTAGGCAATGAGAGAACTTCTTTCGCAAGCCAAAAAAAATGGCAGAAAGAGCATTCTAGCTTGTCCTGGATCTTGTATCTTGCCCATGATGTTTAACGTACTTTACATTCTATGGAAAAGCCTGGGACAAATTAGGCCCACTGACGAAAAACAGCCAGAAGAGACATGCTTATGAGTTTGCCTGAGACTCTTGGCAAGGCCAGTCTCAGCTTACAGTACTGCTTTTCTCTAGGCTGTAAGAAAGGATTCCTCCCCCAGTATGGTCATCATCAAACCTTGGTTCCTTCCTCATTCTGAAGAGCAAAGAAATCTTTGTAATATCATGACTGAGAAGCCTTCCTTTCCATAAATTATATAGAATAGATTAGCTGTCACTCTTTCTAAATTTGCTTATGTTTGTAAAGGAATCCCTGGTAACATTCTTATGTGAAGTCATTTCATAGACAGTATTCTGTGGGAAAACAACACCCCCAAAATGATGTAATGCTCAGTATTTTACTCTATAAAAATCTTCCTTTTTGTCACAATAAATGGAATTCATGGAGACAATGTCTCTCCATCTGGCCCTTGCTTTGCTATCTCTCTCTCTCTCTCTCTCTCTCTCTCTCTCTCTCTCTCTCTCTCTCTCTCTCTGTCTCTCTCTCTCTCAGCACTCTATAAATAGAGCCCCCACCAGCTTTCTTTTGGACATCTGAGTCATGTGTTTTGACATCTAGGCACATAATCGTGTCATGCCACAAGGTCAGAGGCCAAACAGGGTGGCTTATGCCCATCCATTCCAGAACTCAGATACTACTATTACTCTGCATCCTACCTTAATGTGCATGTGCCAACTATGAGTTATACTTTTATGTTAAATCCACACATAAGGTAACATTTCCCATTTTGTGTCAGAAGAATTTTGTGCAATTAGAGAAAAATTATTTATAGTGTATTTTTTATTATGTCTAATTTTACTTGACTTTATTTGGTGAAAACCAACACTTGTGTATAGAATAAAGTATATTCTTTATTTCAAATTAATCAAAAACTTGGAAGAAGATCTAAGATCAGTAGTCTATGTAAGTATCATATCCACTTTATTTGAGCATGGCTATTCCCTCAATATTGACAATTTATTTGATACAATGTGGATAATTTGCCTAGCTTTTTACAAGTTCCATCCTAAGTTTTTGTTATAATACAAGCATTGAATATTTTTTTGGATAAAATCATTTATGTAGCCATTAAGTTTAGGCATAGGAGACATATATTTGCAAAAAAAGTGTTGTTATCTATAATCCATGTATAGGATAAGATCTTTAGCCAAATTTTATCCTCCTAGGGTAGATATAAGAAGATTAAATTGAATAAATAATAAAATACATATTAAAATAAATGAAGTGAATATGATATTATCATATAACATAATGTAATCACATTATATTTATATATAATAACTGAAATAGTAATATGACATGACTATATATGTCAAATACAGTAAAATTTTGGTATGTGATGATTTCTTAACTTATCACATTTGATATTCAATGCATTTTGAAGAGAAAAAATTGTCAACAGTATTTGACATTTACCTGGCACTTAAAGAACTTGCTAGAACTTGTTGGTGTCATGATCTCAGGAAGTATATGCCTGCTTTTGCAAAACAAAGGATAACAACAGGGGGCAGCTGGGTAGCTCAGTGGATTGAGAACCAGGCCTACAGATGGCCTACAGATGGAAGGTCCTAGATTCAAATCTGGCCTCAGACACTTCCCAGCTGTGTGACCTTGGGCAGTCACTTGAACCCCATTGCCTACCCTTAATACTCTTCTGCCTTGGAGTCCAAGACAGAAGGTAAGGGCTTAAAAAAAAGTAATAACAAAATGTAATAATTGTTTAAGGATTTTCATAGAAATGTTATTTTAACTGTGAAACAAAAAAGAACAAAAATAAAATAAAAAATGTAAAAAGACATAAATGTAAAGCAAAAATTAAATGGTTAAATACATTGTGATATATTGATATAATGGTATATTATAATGTGTGAGAAAGGAATTCAACTCCCTTTGTCTTAATTTAAACAATCAGGGACTTGGAATTCCCCTCCCTTTTAATTTAATCAATAAGGAACCTGGAGGTCCTTTGAGATGTGCAAGAATACACATGCCTACAGTAAAAGGAAGTTGAAACCAAAGAGACAGGAAATTGATCCCATAAGCCCTCCAGATCTTTTTATCACCTCCAGATAATTTGATAATGATGGTTTAATTGATAAGAAATAAGTGGACAGGGACACATCTTTCTGTCAGCTCATGCTGCTGCTGCTACTGTTGCTGTGTCTCTTGCAGCATGGAGTTTATTATATATATATATTTCAAGACTCACTTCACACAAAAGAACCCCACCAAAAAACTTTGTATTTGTGCAGAAAAACAAATTATGTCATAACAAAACACGAAGATTCTCATTAGCTTCCAAATAGAACAAGGCTAAGGTTGAACTTTAGCTGGGTTCTTATCAGAAGGCTGTGACAGGGAATATTTTCTGCAGGGTAAAATGCCACTCCTGGAGGAATTTATGACCCTGAGTGTCTGAACTACTTTCAAAACAAAAACAGTTGTATTTCTGACCAAAGGAGAGAATGTTAACGTCTTAACAGTTAGATTGTTGGGAGCTTAAAGCTTTTCATTAAGGAAAGATGTGGATCAGAAAAGGAGTCAAAAAAGGAGTCTCAGATTTTTATCTGAGACTGTTTCTCTTATTGGCCTCCCACAACAAGTAGTGCCCCCCTGGGCAGGGTAAGCAAATTAAGGAACTATGATTGGTTCCTGAGACATGACTTGGGAGAGCTAATGGGTGGGGAAAAAGGCAGAGGTCTGAAAACACATTCTTGCATTGGTGACACTCTTGCTCTAGACATTACTAAGCTGGTGACTCTCTTCTAAAAAGATTCTCACAGACTTCTGATTGGAGATTGGACCTGAAGGAGCCTTTGTTGGTGATGAGCCTCATTCCATTAGAATGACAATTAGGGTATTTAACTAAACTGCTCTCTGCCTCTTTCCTACATTTCCCTCTCTTTACTGTCACTACTTTGATGTAATAAAGCTACTAAAGCTACTAACAGCCACATAATTTAATTTTAATTATTACAATTTGGCCACCTCCTTTAACTATTACAAATGCAATTGAAAATGGCATGTATGAATATTACAAATAACTCTAGCAAGGGGAGGGATCTTTTTAAATTAAATAATGTAAAGCAGAAAAAAAATCAAGCAGAATAATAAGCACTAATTCCAGCTGCAAAATAAAGGGAATTCAAAGAGACTGTCCTTTATCACCTGCAATCAGCAACACGTCCTTATTTTAATTTCATTTTGTATTTGTCATGATGACCATTGTCTATTGACCCCCTCAATATCCAACCTCAAAAAAATTGAATATACAACTTACTTTCTTTACCCTCTCCTCAGTATTTCCTAATTCTAGGGGATTTAAACTTTTGTATCAATATTATTTAATCTTTCATTCAGTCGCATTTTTTACTCCATCTTAGGCATACAAATGTATGGTCATGCCCTGGATGTCTCCATTACCTATAAGTGTTCTATTTCCATACTCAAAAACTGATATCTCTCTATATAATTGTAATATAATTAAGATTTATGGTTTAACCATTCTAAACCTTTTGTTTACCCTTAGAATGGCTTAATTTTTTGTTATACTCTCTGGCTTTTATCACTGATCTAATTTCATTAGTCTTCCTTCTAAAATAGAAGGGGACAGAAATAAACACTTATATAATGCCTACAATGTGCCCAGCAAACTGTGCTAACTACTTTTCATAAATTTCTCATTGGATCAACCCAATAGTTAACCAATTCAACTCCTTGGCATCCTCTAATCTCAAATTCTTCATGTGTTCCTCCTCTCTCTGTTCTATCACAAACCCAATGTTGGATTAATCCATTACATCTTCATAAATAAAACAGCAGGAACCCAAAAGAATTCAATTATTTCTCCAGTTTTACAGAGATACTTAGCAATGAAGCAGGGACTAGAACTCGAGCCACCTTGACTCCTAATATTGAACTTCTTTCACTACACTTTATATTAAGGGACAAAGAAGCAGATTTGGACTCTATACAATGAAAGATTTCCAGGAGATCTATCTAAGACAAGTATAGCCTATCTTGGGCTTTTGTGATCTCTCCTCCATTAGAAGTATAGAAGTATCAGTGTACCTAATTTTTTTTATCAAAATGATATTAGACCTAAGGTCTTTAAATGTATTTCCAATCCTAAAATACTTTGTTCATTTCATTGCTGGACAATTTTTTGACAAATATGGAAGGAGCTATTTAATTTAAAGGCTGCCTACATCCTAGAAAGTTAGTAAAGCATAGACTTTCTCTCTTTTGGATAAAAGTTTCAAATTCTTATTAGGTAGAAATCAATCATCTAATAAAAACACATATCAGAAATATTGGCAATTCATTTTGCAGTAATCTGCTTGAATTATGCCACTCTAACCATAAAAATGGATGAACTGTGGTCACTTATTATCCATATAAGTCTTTAAGACTTTTTCCCTCTCTAGATCCTCAGGCTAATTCTAAGTATAAATTGTTTAATATATAATTGGTGGAAAAAGTAAAGATATTTTAAAGAATATTAAAAATTAATTAATGAAAAATAGGGTGATGAATGAGATTCATTTTAATGGCCACTGCGCTAATCTATTTTAGTTGACAGTGCATTTGTTATAACTATTTTGTTTTTTCTTTTCTTTTTCAAATGAGAGGAGTAGGAGGAAGAAAACCTATTTTTGATCATCAAAAATAATAAAAGGCCAGAGATGTGAATCTTAAAAGGTCACTGGTGCCTTTTAAGAGATCAGTTTAAAGAGTGGTCAAGTAGCCCATTTGCAAAGGGTACATAAAAGAATAAATTATGTGAAAATTGACTTCACTGGTTATACACTATTTTTTCAGAAAGTTTAGCAATGAAGGACAGATAGAAGATAATCACTTGTATGGATAGTTTAGAAAGATCAGAGGGAATTTTTAAGGATTTTGAAGGCCCAAGAATGATGAAAGGTAGACATGATAAAGACATTGTATTATTCTAATTTTAAACAACAAAGAATATGAGAGCATTTTTCTAAGAATAATATTGTTTATTAATGGTGGTTTATAATTCATATAAACAAAAAATGAATTCTTTTCACCAGCCTCTTTTTGTGAAAAAAATGCCAAGTAAGCCCTGCCTCTTGCTTTTAAAGAGAATTGTATCTTCTTTTCTGATTGGCCTGACAATTTTAACTTTTTGACTTCCCCTGACAGTTCCCCTTAAATATTTCAAAAGAGAAGGTGGACATAGAAACCTCAATTCCTCTCTCATTATTTTATCACAGGAGAGGTGGATCTTTGTCCATACAAAGAAGATGCCAGCACAACTTTTCCTCCCTACCACATGGACAGACCACCATATTTTAAATGAGTCAAAGTTCAACATGGCTGATCAGCCCTCTACTTACTCTTTTTATCCTTTTAAGATTGTGACAAAAGAAAATAAATCCAAATGTAGTTTCATAACCTAGTGGAAAAACTTGGGAGTAGCCTCCAATTTGGCAGCAGGTTGTTTCATCCTGACCTTGAGAAGCTTAAATGGAAAATTATTTCATATAATATCACAATTTCTATATTAGTTTTAGACAAAATTCAAAAGAAAATATTGAATATAAATGATTGAGAAGTTGATGATTGTAGTAAAGTCCTGAAAGACTCATGTGACAATAGGAACAAGGATAGAAGTAGGGTTAGTTATAGTGTATAAAAGTATATTTTCTTTGATCAAAGGAAAGGAAAAGAGTGGGGGCCAACACTGAAAATTATGAGGAATATTGTGGAACTGTGTGGATCACATCTGATTGTTTAAATTTTAGTCAAATAATAAGTTAAGTCATTAGCAATAAATGTGAATGAGTGGAAGCATGATCCCTTTAAAGGAGGGCAGATGAAAGTTGTAAGAATAAAAAGATCCAGTGACCAATATTTGATAGAGGGGAGATAGAGAAAGTCTATGTTGAGTCTCTTTTCTAGCTCTCCCCTTGGGCTGAATATACACTGGGAGACTTTAAGGGGGTGTAACTCTGAAACTGGGTGACCTGGATGGTCATGCTGCCCCACAGGAATTGGGGGCAAGGTTTCCCTATAAGATGAGGTATGTGGTACCCCAATCCAATCCTGAATAAGGATGGGATTCATACAAACCTCCCCCCAATCAGTTAATTTCACAGCGGGTGGTCCAGCTTCAAGATGGAGGTAGCCAGACCAAGCTGTGGTTCCCTTCTCCCTTGTAGTCTCTCAGGCACTCTGGAATGCTATCTGACTTATGAATGGCTTTTATTATTCACTATTCAGGGTTTGGAGAAAGGGATAAAGGGAAGAGGGAATTTAGGGTACCCTCTTCACTATTGCTATGGGGTCTGTCACTTGGGTGGGATCCCTTGTGGTACCCATTCCTAAGCTTCTCCCCTCACTCCTTTTCCCTCTGTTTTTCTATTTCTATCCTTTTCTATAATTGTAAGTTTTGACGGAAAAGGGGTCTCTCAGAAAGGTTGGGTAATGGGAGAAGAAGACTAAGAGATTGCTCCCAAAATGAAGTCCAAAAACTTAGCTAACTCTATTGTTGAAGTTTTGGTGGGTGAGATACAATGGTATTGCTTTGATCAGGGAATCATGGTTTCAGTTTCCAAAAGAAGATCCTTAGGAAGCCCTCAGGACTGGATCTGAGCTGAGATGTCTTCCTCCTCTCTCCTCCCAGTCCTCCCTCGGAACTCTCTACTCCTCTTTCTTCCTCGGAGAATTCCCCCGAATCCACTGCTCCTCTTAACTGTCAGTAACATCCCCCTTGCACAAATCCCATCCTTAAAAGGTTTAGATTACATCTGTGGGAATGGATAAAACATGAGTAGGACTGTTTCAAATATTGGTGAAATCTAAATTCCAAACTCATCTCCAACACTATGTTGTGAACAAAGGCAAATTATTTAATCTCTTTGACCTATTTGTCTCATTTAACTTTTAGGGTCCTTGTGAGATTATGAACTGGTATATGTAAGACTGTTTAGTAAATTCCTAAACCAGGACTATGTATAAATCTAAGGAGGATAAAGAAGATGATGATAAATTTCAAACAACAAAGACCTAGATAAATTCATATAACATTAAGCAACAGATGAAAATATCTAAATTGCTTCAAAGGAATATTGAGAAATCCCTTTCTCTAAAAATTTAACTGATACTTATATAGTGTTTTAAAGTTTTCAAAGTACTTTACATGCTTTATTTCATTTGATCTAAAGATGTAGTTGAGAGAGAGTAAAGCCTTAAGTATAGAAATTGTACCATTTTTATATTTATTTTTCCAGTTCAGTCTTTGTCACCTATAGGCCTGAGTAAATATGGCTTGAATACTGATGAATTAACTATTACCTCCATTATAGAAATAAAGAAATTGAATCAGAGAAAGATTAAGTAACTTATACTTGATTAATAGCTAATCAGTGTTATAGGAGAAATTTGAGTGAAGTCCTTTCTTATACTGAATCCTCCACTTAAAACATTACACCATGTTTAAACAGTTTCATAAAACTTATTCTCAAGAATCTTTATTTTTTATTACCAAATAAGACAATAAGATTATTGATCTAAAAGTGGAAGGATCCACAGAGGCCATGTGGTCTAGCCCTTTATTTTACAAAGGAAGCAACGGAGATCCATGAAAAGTAAATGACTTGCCCAAGATCACAAGGCAATAAGCAGCAGAGACATACTTTAACTCAATTTTTTAAAATAAATTTCATCATTGATATGATTTTTGTATATTTTGAAGTTGAGCTGGCAAATTGATAAGTATTATTGTTTAATAACTTTTTTTAAATGCAGGCTACTTAGACCTTTTTCCAGTCTTTAGGAACCAAGAGATATTCTATGAACCACTGGTCTCTTGACAAATCTTAAAGCATCCCAGAGTGTGACTCATCAGGCATCTTTCTATATGAACTCATTTTAAAGAATGCCTAATTCATAGAATTAGACAGATTCAGTAATACATGCCTGTTGATGAATTTTAAACATTTTACTTGAGTATCCTTTTCTTTCATCTCCACACTTATTAATTAAAGCTATTTCTGCCTGCTTAATCTATGGGAATGTGTTTTATGGTAATAAAGATTTTCTATCTGAATGATTTCCAGCTAGGAGCCAACTCATTTTTTTTCAGTAACATTCACTTTGACTTTTGCTGTTCATATCACTGTTTTGTTATACAAAAAAACTGCAGGAGGGACAGAAGTAATCATCTGTCCATAGTGTCAGGGAGAAGGCAGAGGGAGCATGATATAGGCATTGAATCATTGGAAAGTCACCTGTGATTCCCATTCAGGTCAGAGTAGTTATAAATTCAAAATAACCCAATTCAGATTATTCAGTGAAAGAATGAAGACTAGAAGCCAAGTGTCTCTCAATGAAAAATGTCTCAGCCATGTTGGTCACGGGTTTGAATATAATTCCTTCCTCTTCTGTCATGTTCCTTTGTCTCAGAGGCCAGTGCTTCTGTTGGATACTTAGATAGTGTACCTACAACTTCTCTCCTAAGCCATGACTTTTGAAATGCTATTTATCTAATCTGCTTGAGTCAGACGGAGTGACTTTTATGGAGACTAGAACCAAGTAGTCATCCAAGGTAATGGTCACTGATGGGACCAGTTGCTCAGGCTAGGCTTTATTCTAAGTGCATAAAACTTTCATTTTTCTCTATGCTATATTTACCCCAATGGGTGACTTCTCTTAGATAAACTGCCTAAAAATAAGGAACATATTTTTTTTCAATCCTATTAATCCTTGTAGGTACACAATTCCTAAAATGTCAAGAATAATATTTCTCAAGGTTTTTGATGATAATATATATATATATGTATACACACACACACACACACACACACACACACACATATATATATATATATATACATATATATNTCAGAGGCCAGTGCTTCTGTTGGATACTTAGATAGTGTACCTACAACTTCTCTCCTAAGCCATGACTTTTGAAATGCTATTTATCTAATCTGCTTGAGTCAGACGGAGTGACTTTTATGGAGACTAGAACCAAGTAGTCATCCAAGGTAATGGTCACTGATGGGACCAGTTGCTCAGGCTAGGCTTTATTCTAAGTGCATAAAACTTTCATTTTTCTCTATGCTATATTTACCCCAATGGGTGACTTCTCTTAGATAAACTGCCTAAAAATAAGGAACATATTTTTTTTCAATCCTATTAATCCTTGTAGGTACACAATTCCTAAAATGTCAAGAATAATATTTCTCAAGGTTTTTGATGATAATATATATATATATGTATACACACACACACACACACACACACACACACACACATATATATATATATATATATATATATCCCAGATCAAGTTACTTACCATCTCTGGGAAGGAGAAGGGGAGGGAGGGAGACAATTTGGTTCTCATAACTTCAGGAAACTTATGTGGAAAATTGTTATTACTCATTATTGATAAAATACAATATCTTTTGAAAAAAGAAAAGATAAATGGGGAAAAATAGATAATATTCCCCTCTCTTCTAGGTAATTCCTTATTATTGTTGTCTTGTCATTTGATTTTGAAAAGGATCAGTGGAACCACAGACTGATGTCTTGACTTGTAAGAGAATTGAATTGAAGCGAGGCAGAATTGGATAAAATCCTCAATCTCACTCTCCTTGCAGAGTCATCAAAGTCCAGTGGCAAAACAACAAGATGAATGGAGATGGTCTGGTTTCCTGTGGATGACTCTGGCTGGTGTCTTCAATGTCTGACAAACCTCCACGATTCCTGGTTCAGGTTCCTTCATGGCAGATGGAATGAACTGCTTTCATTCACATTCTTGTTTGAGCCTGTCACTTACCATCAATCTGATTTAGCCTGTCTGTGGAGACAATTTTACTAGGTTGTAGCAGCTGTGCATACTACAGTTTCTTGGAGCCACAGGTGAGAGTTTGGTGAAAGGTAGATACCAAATATAGTACTGAAAAAGTTTCAGTAAGTTCTCACACTAGAGATGCTAGCAGTCCCTGAAAAAAAAATATTCTATCATTGCTAGGTGAGTATCTGGGAAGCTCCGGTCTGCTTTGAACACTATTTCCCCCCCCAAAATAAATGCTTTAGACTCCTCTGGACATCCAACTTAGAGCATCAAAAGGGAGATGAGAAGCAGGGTCTGGGACAGGCAGTACCAGACTGTCACATCAATCCCAAGATCCAGCTATGAGCTTTTTTTTTTTTTTCTAAACTGCATTTACTTTAATATATACTCTTGGCCCTAGAATTACCTCAGCTGTTGGCACAGGACTTGCCCTCCAATGGATCCTCATTAAAAAATGTAAAGTGTATTCATTCCAATTACAAAGCTTCAAAAGAGGCCTGTACTGTTATTTTTCATCACTAGTGAGGTAATTCTTTAGTGATTGGGAGACAGGTATTAGCAAAGAGTACTAAATTTTCACATCAAGATTTCTCCATTCATTATTCTCACTTCATTCATCAATAAATGCTCACTCTCATTTTCCACATTGATCATTATCATGACCGCCATTATTATTAACAAATGATTCAAAAAATTTTTAAGATTTCCATTTTCATCAAGCATTTAAAAAGTTTTATTATATTTTTACAATTATATGTAGATACAATTTTAAATAATGGTTTTCTTACATTTTGCAATCCATATTCTCTCCCTTCCTCGTACTCTTTCCTCCTTTCCAAAACCGTGGATAATATGCTATAGATTATATATGTATGCTTTCATACAATACATATTTCCATGTTCATCATGTTTTGAAAGAAGATATAACACATATAAGAAAAAAGTTCATGAAGGAAATACGTTGAAAAATGGTATTCTTTAATCTTTATTAACTCCATCAGTTCCTTCTTTGGCAATAGGTAGCCTTTTTCCTGACAAATTCCTTGGAATTGTCTTACATTCTTATGTTGGTGATAATAAAGTTATTCACAATTGATCATCATACATTATTGTTGTTATTGTGTACAATTTCTCCTGGTTTCTCTCATTTCCCTTAGCATAATTTCTTGTAACTTTTTCCAAATTTTTATTAGGATCATCTTGTCCATCATTGTTTATGACACAATAGTATTCCATTACAATCATATACTAAAACTTGTTCAGGCATTCCCCAATTGATGGATGTTTCTTAAGTTTCCAATTTTTTATTTCTACAAAAAGAGGTGTTGTGAATATTTTTGTACAAGTAGGTCATTTCCCACTCTCTTGGACCTCTTTACACCAACCTTTAGATATAGGGTAAGGAAAGTATTATTTTCTCCATTTTGTCAAGGTAGAAACTAGGGATCAAAGAAACTAAGTGGTGGCTTTTATATAAAAGCTCTGCCTTCTACTCTTTACAATAGTGATATCTATCTCAAATGGAAAAGGGGCCACTAAACCATATGTAAAGATACCTACAGGCTACATATTAGCATTATTCATTCCCTGTGCAATAGATTTAATTAAAGAAATAATTTGCTGAACTCTTGTTGCTGTGATAACTTATATCTTTAATATTAATTTCCCTTTGAGGTAGGTGCTATTATTATCTTCAATTTACAAATGAGGAAACTGAGGCTTATGTTGATTAAATTACTTGCTCAGTTATATAGCTAGTATGACTGAAAGGAGATTCATATTCAGTTGTTTTTAATTCACTATTATGTAATATTCTCTATATTATATACATAATATAAACTATACATTATATTCACCATACCAACTAAAGGCCTGTTACTCCAGGTCATTGAAATTAAATTAATTAAATTAAATTAATTGAAATTAAATTAAAATAAATATTTAAATTATATTTAATGGGTGCATATATACATATATAAAGATGTATGGATATATATGTATAAGTATAGATATGTGCATGTATAATGGTTTTTTAGATTATTTTTACTAGATAAATATATATAATGTATTTGTCCTATTTGGGTCATAGTTTACTAGCTTTCACAACAATAACATTATCAGATGATGCTGGGTTGTATCTGTAGGAGTATTCAAAGTCATATTCAATGCCAACTTCTGCAAGGCCAGGACATCTTCCTTTGAATAAAGCAAAGATGCTCATTGAGGGCTTGTATTCTTGGATGTCCCCTCCAGGCAAAGTGACTGATGCAATGAAGCCTTGCAATAGATATTGGATACTGCCACATAGATAATACCCCTATCTACTAGAAGGAGAATGAAGTGAGTGAGACCATTGAGGAGAAGATCAAGAAAGTTTTCAAACAGATTCTTCATTGTTGACAAGTTTTGAAACACATAACCTGAGAAATATTTGGTTAAGAAAATGGAAACCAAAAGAAAAACAAAACAAAAATTCTCAGTGACTAGAAGCTGAATTCTTTGAATCTCTGTCTTAGTTTTTGACATACAGGATTTAAGTTTTAGAAAGACTTTTTCCCCCTCACAGGAAGCCCAATATCACAAATTTCATAGCTACATGGATGGCTATGGAAGAGATGGGAGATGTCAGACTGGTAAAATCTTGGAATCAACAACTTCAACTACCAGCAGATAGAGAGAATCTTCACCAAGCAGTGCCTGAAGCATATGTCAGCATTTAACCCAATAAAATGCCATTCATATATCAACAAAAGAAGCTAATTAAATATTATTTCTTTTTTTTAACCCTTACCCTCTGTCTTAAAATGGATATTAAGTATCAGTTCTAAAGCAAAATTAGGGCTAGAGACTAGGCAATTGGGGATAAGTGAATTATCCAGGATCACATAGCTATGAAGTGTCTGAGGCTGAATTTGAACCAGGACCTCTCATCTCCAGGGCTGGCACTCTATCCACTGAGTCATCTACCTGCCCCTCAATATTATTTCTAATTCGATACTATTTCAAAGACATTGAGGTGATGGCTTATTGTTTCCTTGGTTCTCCAGATTAACACCAGGCCAAGGCAGAGAACACTTTTCTCTTGGATGACTCCATTATCTAGGCCATTGTATCTAAGCACCATAAAAACACAGTGCAGGTTCTAACTAAATTTCACCATTGTGATATTCAAGTTGGTCTCTGCAGTGTGATTTACCAAGAACTATTGATCTTTGATTTTGAGTTAATTGATATGGAGCTATAACTATGCCTGGAGAGTCTGCCTTGGTTAATGCCATTGCTCATAGAGATTATTCTTATGATGCTTCATCGTGTGTGTGTGTGTGTGTGTGTGTGTGTGTGTGTGTGTATGTGTGCATGTGTGTTAAACTTCTGTCCAATATCCAGATGACATTCTACTGTTGCTTTCAATTGTGCCAACTTATCTCGACAAAAGTGTATCATTCTTCTGTACTGTATTGGTCACCCTTCTAGTGTCTGCTCTCAAAAAGATGGATCAGTAATTGAATATCATTTTCAGTTTGATTAAGTAACTTCTATTTTTCTCTGCCCTTCTTTCTTCTCATCTAGGAAAGATACAGAATTTCTCGATCTTTGTCAGCTGGGTCATGCAAATAAGAATTGTTCCATCGGCATTTTTTTCCCATTAGGAACAAGTAGATTTCATCTTCTTAAAATTATAAATCCTTACGTATTGCTTAAAATAACATGTCTTTGATGTTAAATAATTTCATCATCATCACTAGCATAAATATGTATGCATGCACTTAAAGGTCTGAAAAGTGCTTTAAAATATTATTTCATTTTGTCCTCATAAAACCCCAGTAGATAGGTGCTATTACATCATTTTATAGATAAGTAAAAAGAGAACAGAGAGATGATAAGTGACTTATCCAGGAACACACAGCTAATTAGTATTTGCATTTGGATAAGTTTGACTTTTTCTAGTCTTCCTGAAATTTACTTCTATGCTTGTTCTCTCTATTCCGATAGCAATTGTCTTCTTTCTGTCCTTTGCATATGCCATTCTATTTTATGGCTGTCATTTCATTTTTGTGTCTGAAATACTTTCTTTTCCACTGTCTCCTTGCTTTGCCAGTGTTTTGCAAAACTGATCAAATTCCACCTTAAGCAAGTCTTTTCCTAATCATACCAAATAATTATACATTTCTTCAGAGACTACATGTTGATGTCCGAGGTACATGTTGATTAAACTGCTTGAGGTCAGGTGCAGTGTTCTTTCTTTTCTTTGTATTCCAGCACTCTGTATAGGGCATGATATTCAATAAATGCTTATTGACTAGACTGGCACAGACCTGACTTGATAGCAAGTATCTTCCCAAAGTGTGGCTATCTGAAAAAAAGGAAGGTAGGAACACATGAACCTAAGTATTCGTTTTTAATTTCATCTATGGATTCCTCAGGCAGCTATTGAACCTATGAAACCTTCCTCAGGAAAAGGTTTTTATTTTTAATTGCACAAAATTTACACACATATATATAATTATATATAAATCTATGTATATAGATCTATATATATAAAGTTCTGATTCAGTCTCTTCCTGTTAAGTCCATTTTTCCATTTTTATTTGGTTATTTTCCTCAGTATAATTAGAAATAAATTTTGGGAGCCTTTACTATGTTAAATAGGATATGTTGGGATTACTCAGAGATCACGGTTATCATGCTCAGTATTTGACTGAGAGTTGGTGTTTTTTCTTAGGAAATCAAATGTAAACATATTTTTCTCGTTCTTTTTTTTGGTGCCTTCCTGTTCAATAATAAGAAATGTCTTCCATTTCATACTATTTTGAATGCCATCCAGACTGTTTAGCTAGTAATAAAAGATGCAGAAATCTACTTGCTATAATAACAGTAGCTGACATTTATGTAGCATTTTATAGTTTGTAAAGTGTTACACACACTCTCTCTCATCTAATTCTCACAACAACCTTGTGAGAAAGGTGGTGAAACCTGCTCTACTTTACAGATAAGGAAAGTGAGGCCCAGAGAGTTTAAAGGGTCTTGCTTAAGGTTGCAAAGATAAATAACAGGTGTTTTTTTTAAGTGATCATAAATAACATCAGGTCACAGAGTTAGAGCTAGAATGACACAATGGCCATCCAGTCCAAAATCCTAATTTCACGAATGAAGAAAATGAGACCTAAGAAGCTTTAGTGAATTTTCTATGGTAACACAGGTCAATGTTAGAGGAATGATATGAAGTCAATACTCTCTTCATTATTACAGAGTAACAAATATTAAATGAATATTTCATTCTTTTTCAGCAAGTATATATTGAGAATCCTACTCTGGGATATGATCTTACAATCATTTGGATAGAGGTAAAACTTATGGACTGAATACATACAGAGATTATATAACCAAATGCCAAAATGGGTGGGATAATAGATTGAACTTCCTTTTTCTCCTATACCTTGACCACTCCTCATTCTGTTTTGCTCCTAATTCTTCTTCTTCCCTGTCTCCCCACAAAGTTTGAATGTTTCCCAATTCTCTTTATCTGGACTTTTTCCCTTAATACACTTTTAGTTATCACATTCAATAATCATTTCTTTGTACATGAAAGTTAAATCTATATGGAAGAGGCAGTTGAGAAGCAAATTGAGTTGGAAAGGGCAGAAGTATAAAAAAGTGTATGTGTGTGTGTGTGTGTGTGTGTGTGTGTATACACATATATATGCTATTATGTTCCAGTCATTGTGCTAAGTGCTTTTATACAAATATTATCTTACAAAAACCATCTGAAAACAACTCTGTGACTTATGCTGCTGTTATTATTTCCATTTTATAATTAAAGCTACTGAGGCAAACGGATTCAATCACTGACCCAGAGGCACACATCTAGTAAATGTTTGAAAACTTATTTAAACTCAAGTTTTCCTAACTCTAGGTTCAGAATTCCAGTTGGTTGAAGCAATTGTTGGTTCAGTGAAGAGTGGATGGAGTACTAGACCTGGAATCAGAAAGACCAGAGCTCTGAGTCTCAGAAATTTACTGAGTATAAGGGTTTGGGCAATTCATTTAATTTCTCTTTGATTCAGTTTCCTTATCTGTAAAAGGAAGGTGATAATCATATCTACGTCCTAAATCACAAGGCTATTTGTTGAGGCTGAAAGGAAATAAAACATATAAAACATTTGGAAAACCTTAAAATTCTACATATTTAGCCCAATATCCTAGAAGATTCCTAAATCTATCTCTACTAAATATCTGTCCTCTCCTTCTGACTGCTTGGATACCGAAATGTGGACATTCTATCTGCAGCTAAACCTCAACTTTTCTAAAACTGCACTCATCATCTTTTCCTCAAACAAAAACAACAAAAATACTGCATATCAGTCCTTCTCTTGATGGCACAACTCCATCCTAGGAAGCTATCTTAACAACTATTTTTTAATATGTTTATATATTTTCTATAGTCCATGGGTCTTATCTCTACAAAACTAATTATAAGCATTTTGAAATCATTCTATTTCCTGTTACAGTATAAGTAAAGGGAATCCCCCTACCCCTTCTGAGTTTGTGGACTGATTTCCTGCATTTGTGTGCCTGTTGGGCGTTACCATACAGGTGGTGCATACAGGAGGATAAAGGAAGAGGTGCAGGGCATGCTGCTATATACTTCTCTGGACAACTGTACAAGAGGAGGATGGAGAGTCAAGCAGGAGGATCAACATGTGGTCAGACTTAGAGTAGAAAAATAGTCTTTAAACCTCTACCTATCTGCTTTATTTCAAGTGATTATTAATAAACTCTATGGAAAATAAAAACCTGGAGTTTTTAATTTAACTTTAACAAGTATTAGATTCTCAAATTATACCACATTTTAAAAAAATAAGCCTTAAAATGCAAATTCCTGATACTTGAACATTTTCCTATCGAATTAATTGATCATTGGATTTAAACTAAATACAAAAAGTACTTGATCACGTGGAGAAATAAAATATGCTTGAATTGTCTGAGGAAACTTGGATGTACTCTGGGGCTATCTATAAAATGCTTAATCAAGCCAGGCTAAAGAAATCCCTTCATTTTCAATTTAAGAGAGAATATACAAGACAAACCCTTAAGGAGGAGCTCCTGGGAATGGAGGGATCAACTTGACTTGGCATTTGACTTCTTTCACTTGGTCTATAGAACCTTTGATTGATTCATTCAATAGAAGAATGTTCTCACCTGGTTAAGGTATCTGACTTTGCCTCTTGACACTTAAATTAAATAGGGTAATTATCTAGATTAGGATGACCCTGGCCCTTGCACTTCAAAACGTGACTTACTGGTTTCCTTGCTTCTAGGTCTCTTCTTTTGACAATCTGTTTTCATTTGCCAAATTAATGCTCTAATAAAAAAAGTTTTAATTACATCTCACCTGTTAAAAAAAAGGGGAAAAAACTTCCTACATTTTCTTATTACAAATGTTTTGCTAATAATATTTTAGTTCTTAACAACTGACCATCAGATAATATTTCTGTTATTTTATAACCTTTTTTCTGGTTTTGTTCACTTCACTTGGCAGCAAGACATATAAGTCTTTCCAGATTTTTGGAATGTATTTTCTTCATCATTTCCTTATTGTGCCATAGTTATTAATAGCAACAGTATGCCACAGATTGTTCAGCCATTCCCCAATTAATAGATACACATTCAGTTTCCAATTCTTTGCCACTACAAAAAAAAAAACCTGCTAAAGATATTTTAGTATAGATAAGTCCTTTCCCCTTATCTCTTGTCCTTTTGGGATACAGACCTAGCAGTGTCATTGCTGGCTCAAAAATGATGCATAGTTTTATGGACTTTGGGGCAGAATTTCACATTGGTCTCCTGATGTCACTTCACAATTCTACCAATAGTGTGCATTAGCGTTCCAATTTTCTTACATCCCTTTCAACATTTACCATTTTCCTTTTTGGTCATAGTAACTACTCAAATAAATGTGAGGTGGTATCTCAGATTTGCCTTAATTTACATTTTTCTAATCAGTAGTGATTTGGAGCATTTCTTCATATGATTATAAGTAATTTAATTTCTTCATCTTGGAACTACCTTTTTATATCATTTGACCATTTATCAATTGCAAAATGCTTTCTATTCTTATAAATTTGACTCTATTTTCTCTTCTTGAAAAATGATGCCTTTGTAAGAGACATCGTCTAAAAAAAATTCCCCAATTTGTTTTTTTCCTTCTAATCAAATCTAATCTTAGCTTTATTTATTCAGAAACTTTTTAGTTTAGTGTGATCAAAATGATTCATTTCATTTCTCATAAGTTTCCTGTGCTTTGTTTGGTCCTAAGTTTTTCCCTCAACCATAAATCTGACAGGTAAACTTTTAAAAGTTCTCCTAATTTTTTATGGCATCTCTCTTGATTTCCAGATCAAGTATCAATTTTGACTTTATCTTTCTTTATGGTTAGAGTTGTTAGTCTATACCTAATTTCTGCCCTATTGTTTTCCAGTTTTCCCATAAGTTCCCATCAAATATTGAGTTCTTCCCCCATTAGCTTGAATCTTTGGGTTTATCAAACATTGGGTTACTATGGTCATTAACTTCTGTGCATTGATTCCCTCAACTGTTCTAGTTATCCATTACTCTATTTTTTAGTCAGTACCAAATTATTTTGAATAACATTTTCTAGTATAGTTGGAGATCTGGTACAAGTAGTCCTCTTCCTTCATATTTTTTCTTCCTAAATTCCCTTGATATTCTTGACCTTTTGTTTTTCCAGATGAATTATTTTTTTCTAGTTCTAGTAAATACCTTTGGTTATTTCGACTGTGTATGGCATTGAATATGTAAATTAAGTTAAGTATGATTTTCATTTTTATTATATAGGCTCAGAGTATCCATAACAAATTTACATTTTTTATAGTTGTTTAGATTTGACTTTATTTCTGTGAAGTATTTTGTAATTGTGTTCATATGTTTGCTAGGTTTATTTTCTTAGGTATATTCATAGGGACACTCATATGGTTATTTTAGGTGGAATTTACTTTTCTCTTTCTTGCTGTTTAATTTTACTTGTGGCAAATAGAAATGCTAATAATTTATGTTGATTTACTTTGTATTCTGAAACTCTGCTGAAGTTAATTGTTTCTATTCATTTCTGGTTGATTTTCTGGGGTTCTTTTTGTATTGCATCATATCCGCAAAGAGTGATAGTTTTGTTTCCTCATTGCCTATTCTAATTTCTTCCATTTTTTTCCACTCATTGCTTTAGCTAGGGCTTCTGGTATAAAATTAAATAGTTGTGCTGATAATGGGCACCCTTGCTTCACCCCTGATCTTATTGGTTAGGATTCTAGTTTATCTCCATGACAGATAATGCATGCTGACGGTTTTAGTTAGATACACTTTATCACTTTCAGGGAAGCTTCTCTTGAGTGTTTTTGTCCTTAGATTTTCTTTTTATCTCTTCTTATTTTTTCTTGTGAGGAATACCTAAAAGTCCTCTCTTACATTAAATAGCACTTTTCCTCCTGGAGAATATTGTTAAATGAGCTACCTAGAGCTGTTTAATTTCACTGGGCATGTAATTCTTGGTTTTAGGCCTACATCCTTTGCCATTTAGAATATCATATTTCATGTCTTTCTGATCCTTCAATGTAGAAGCTATTAGGTCTTATTTTGACTGTGGCTCCATGATATTTGAATTGTTTCTTTTTGGTTGCTTGCAGTACTTTGGAAACATTTAAATTTTGCTACAATAGTCTTAAAATATTTTATATTATGGTCTTTTTGAAAGGTGAATGGTAGATTCTTTCAATTTTTTTCTCCCCATCTGACTCAAGGATATCAGGATAGTTGTTACTATAGCTTTCAGATACTCCAAATTCTTCTTAGATTATCTCTCCTGGATTTATTTTACAGGTCATTAATTTTTCCAGGGAGGTATATCAGATTCTCTTCTATTTTTTATTCTTTCTGATTTTTGTCTTTTGTTAACATTTGCTCAATTCTAGTTTTTAGGAAGTTATTTTCTTCCTTGAGCTTTTTTGTTCCCTTTTCTATTTGGTCCATTCTACTTATTAGGGAATTATTTTATATGATTCCTTTTGGGGAGGTAGGATTTGGCCTCCATTTCTGTTTGGCCCATTCTAGTTTCCAAGTTTCTGGACAATGGAGCTCTAACCCTAACCTATTTTTAAGGATAGGATTGCCAACCTCATAGCTTAGGGAAGCTGTAGATATAATATCACTCCTCTTCTTTCTCAGAACAAATATTTCTTCCCATTAAGCACCAGGAACAAGACTGAGTTTGGAAGCCTTGAGGTTGAGGTGCAGATACCATCTCTTTGACTCTACTTCAGTAGCACCTCAGGCCTCATTAACAGTCAATACTCTGCCTAATTTTATGGTTATGCAAATTTCCTGGAACCTGATCATGTGCCCAACTTTAAGGCTGTTTTGTCAAGATCAAGAATATCTATTTTTCCTATACTTTCTACATGCTTGCAGTCACAATAATTATAAGGTATTTTAGAGTTTTCCACTTGCTATATGCATATTGCACATGTGTGTGTGTATAATCTGATTCTCACAAAAGCACAATGATTTATATTTCAGGAAAGATTCAAACTCATGACTTCTCAACTCCAAATTCAACAATCTCTCTGTTTGCTATTCTATCCAACAACAGCTCTTGACTTGTTACCTTGTCTAGTTATTTCTATATGTTTGATTCCAAAATTTTTAATGCTTACCCATTTTTACCCAATGCATCTCCCAACTTTAACTTTGTTCATCTCCTTCAAATCCTACCTTCCATGATTTAACCCATACGTTTGTTCTGACTTACTTTGACTTCATATGTCCTAGCTCTAGGCATTTCATTTAGCATTAATTCAGGCTGAGGTTATTAAAAAATCATTAATAAGAACATATATTGTATTCAATTGTTGAAAGAAAAAATGCTTTCTTTTGGGCTTTGACTCTGACTGATGAGGCAAAACTCAGGGCAAAGGAAATTAAAAGGAGATTATTAAAAGTACCTTGAGACTAGCCTCAGACACTTCCTAGCTGTGTGACCCTGGGCTAGTCATTTAACCTCAATTCTTTTGTTCTTGCTGTTCTTCTGCAATTCTAATATAGAAGATGGGTTTTTATTTGTTTTGTTTTATTTTAAGTAGGTCAAGGTAGCCAAACATTTACAGGCTAGTCATTGAAGATCAGCAAGGTTTCAAGGTAGACCAGCTCTTTAGAAAATAATTTTTATAGTGAGATGAAGATAATTCAGATAGATTCACATCAGCAAAAGAGAATGAGCCTTACAGCTCATTTCATCACCAAGTACATGACACTTTGTGCAGC
Source organism: Gracilinanus agilis (assembly GCF_016433145.1). NCBI lineage: Eukaryota > Metazoa > Chordata > Mammalia > Didelphimorphia > Didelphidae > Gracilinanus > Gracilinanus agilis. The sequence goes on from NC_058130.1 coordinate 658,038,952, forward strand.
TGGACTATGTAGCAATTTCCACAGAGGTGGAAAATGTGACTTGCCTACATGATAAGTGAGGAGTGACTTGACTATGTGTCAAACTGAGCTTCAGAGTTGGGAACAATATATCACTGAGTCAAGAAAACTCCCAATACTATCAGGCTCAGGCTTTGTATGTCAATTTTTTTCCTAGTTCTGTCCTATTCTCATTCTAGTTCCTTGTCTTGTTATCCCATCCTTACTTTGACTCATCTAGTATAAGCTTTATGCCTTTTATTCAAAACTCACTCACCGCCAAGTGTGTGGTTAAGGACCAATGACTCATTCATTCAAGAAGTATTTATTAAATTCCTATTTTGTGCCAGACATTGTACTAGATAATAATAATTCAAAGACAAAAATCAAATAGTCCCTGTCTTCAAAGAGTTTATGTTAAGGAGAATGTCACATAAACACATATTAATATATACAAATTACATATAAATTAAATATAAATTATATTTTGTGAGGTGAGGGAGACACTGATTTCTGGGGGATAAGAGAAGGCCGCAGGTAAGAGGTAAGGGTAGCTGAGCTTAAGTCTCAAGATTATCTGAACTTCATTTTTGTACTGTGTAAAAATAAAATGAGAACTATTTTGTGGTGACAATAAACTGGAAATTGAAGGGGTTGCTCATCAGTCAAGGAAGGGCTAAATTAGCTGTGGCATATGTTTGTGATGGAATACTACTATGCTATAAGAAATGGCAAATGGGTTAATTTTGGGAAAAAATTGAAAAAATACATGAAAATATGAAGAATAAAACAAGTAAAGCCAAAAGAATGTTATATACAGCAACAGAAATATTGTTTGAAGAATGACTTATGTCCAGATAAAGAAGTAATAAACAGAAATAAATAAGACAATATATATATATGTATGTATATATGTCAAGTGATGCCTTCTCCAATGGAGATAGAGGAAAGAAGGGAAATGATTGAGTATTTTAAAGTAAAAAAAAAATAAATATTTTTATAAACACTATAGGCAACATTAATGTCAGTATTTAGTATAATGACAGTATTAAATATTTCCAGAAAAATAAACTGATTTGAAGGAAGAGAAAGGCAATAAAACTATAATAGAGACTTCAGTGGACCTCTTTCAGACTTAAAATATATTTGACGAAAATAAAAACAAACAGGAAGTTAATGATCTGAATAAACTTTTAGAAAAGTTAAATATTAAATATCTCTGGTAGTTACTGAATAGAAATAACTATATACATTCAGCTGCAAAGAACTTTTTAATGGCTATAAATTAGTACATAAAATGCTTGCAAATAAAAAAGAGAAATAAAAATAAAGGAACAGAATTACTATGATTTCAATTTTTCTAGTTTCATGATGCTATAACTATGATCTTAAAAATATTTAGCCTCTGGATTCTTTAGAAATTTACTGGTTCTTAATTTTTCATTATATCAGATTAGTACATTTTTTGCTTACAGGCCCAAGTTTTTTAAAAGTATACTCAACTAGATCCCTTAGGATTGTCCTGGATCATTGCACTGCTACCAGTAAAGAAGCCCATTACATTTGATTGTGCCATAGTGCTTCACTTTCTCCTGGTTCTGCTCCTTTTGTTCTGCATTAATTCCTGGCAGCCTTTCCAGTTCACATGGAAATCCTCCAGTTCATCATTCCTTTCAGCACAATAGTATTACATCAATCACTATCATATACCAGAATTTGTTCAGCCATTTACCAATCAAGGGACATCCTTTCATTTTCCAATTTTTTGTCACTAAAAAAAGCACAGCTATAAATATTTTTATACAAGTATTTTTCCTTATTATCTCTTTGGGGTACAAACCCAGCAGTGGTATGGCTGGATCAAAGAGCAGACAGTCTTTTAAAGCCCTTTGTGCATAATTCCAAAATTGCCTTTCAGAATGGTTGAATCACTTCACAGCTCCACCAGCAGTGCATTAATGTTCCAATTTTGCCACATCTCCACCAACATTTATTATTTTTCTTTACTGTCAAATTGGTCAATCTATTAGGTGTCAGGGGAAACCTGAGAGTTGTTTAGATTTATATTTCTCTAATTATGAGAGATTTAGAACACTTTTTTCATGTGCTTATTGATAGTTTTGATATTTTTTTATATGAAAACTGCCTATTCATGTCCCTTGACCATTTTTGGGGAATTGGGGATTAGCCTGATTTTTGTACAGATGATTTAGCTCCTTATAAATTTGATAAATTAGACCCTTTTCAGAGGCTTTTGTTATTAAAAAAAATTCCCCAGTTTGTTGCTTGTCTTCTAATTTTGGATGCTTGTACAAGACCTTTTTAATTTAATGTAATCAAAATTATTCATTTTACACTTTGTAATATTCTCTATCTCTTGCATGGTGTTAAATTTTTTTTTCCTTTCCCATACATCTGACAGGTATACTATTCTATGTTCATCTAATTTACTTATGATTTCCCTCTTTATACTTGTCATTTACCCATTCTGAATTTATCTTGGTATAGGTTATGAGATGTTGATATAAACCTAATCTCTCCCATGCTGTTTTCCTATTTTCCCAGCAGTTTTTGCCAAATAGTGTGTACTTTTCCCAAAAGCTAGGATCTATAGTTTTATCGAATACTATCTTACTGAGGTCATTTACCCCAAGTCTATTACATTGATCCACCATTCTTTCTCTTAGTCAGTACCATATTGTTTTGATGATCACCGCTTTATAGTAGTACAGTTAAAGATTTGGTACTGCTGGTCCCCATCCTTCACATATTTGTTTTTTCATTATTTCCCTTGATCTTTTGTTCTTCCAATTGAAAGTTGTTATATTTTTTTTATTCTATAAAAAAAGTTTTTGGTAGTTGATAGGTATACCACTGAATAAAGTAAATTGATTTAGGTATGAATGCATTTTTTATTATGATAGCTAGTCCTCCCCATAAGCAAATTTTTTTTCAATTATTTAGATCTAGTTTTAATTGTGTGGAAAGTGTTTGTAGTTGTGTTCATATAATTCCTGCGTTTGTGTTGGCAAATAAATTCCTAAATATTTTATATTGTTTAGGTGATTTTAAATGTAGTTTCTCTTTCTAACTCTTGCTGCTGAGTTGTGTTGGAAATATATAGAAACGCTGATGATTTGTGTGGGTTTATTTTGAATCCTTCAACTTTGCTAAAGTTGTTGATTATTTCTACTAGTTTCTAGGATTCTTTAAGTAGCCCATCATATCATCTGCAAAGAGTAATAGTTCAGTCTCATCATTGCTTACTTTAATCCCTTCAATTTCTTTTTCTTCTCTAATTGCAACTGCTAGAGTTTCTAATACAATCTTAAATGATAGAGGCAATAATGGACATCCTTGCTTCACTCCTGATCTTATTGGGAAGGCTTCTAACTTATCCCCATTGCAGATGAGGCTTACTGATGGTTTTAAATATATAATGTTTATTATTTTGAGGAAAGGCCCATCTATTCCTATACTTTCAGGAGTTTCAATAGGAATGGGTGTTGTATTTTGTCAAAGGCTTTTTCTGCATCTATTGAGACAATCATGTGATTTCTGTTGGTTTGGATGATCAATTTTTTGAAGATGTCATGTGCTGCTGGGAAAATTATATTCCTTTTTATTCCCATTCAGTTTTCTTCAGAGACATATCAAGTTTAACTTTTCTAAAATTTTATTGACCTAAATATTTTTTAATGTCTATTTTTGGGTTTGGTTTATTACTGTTAACTGGGATACTTAATATGTTTATGGTACAAGAGATATTTAAGTTACTAAAGATATTTTAAGGTAACCAAGGGAAACAATGGGGTTAAAATGATTATATGACTAGTAAGGTGATAAGTAAAATATTTAAAATATCTATGATACTCAAAGTACCTATGGTACCTAAAGTACTTGGATATCTAAGTTACTGAAGGCACTTAAGATTAGATAAACCAAACCCAAAAATAGACATTAAAAAATATTTAGGTCAATAAAATTTTAGAAAAGTTAAACAGTTAACAGTTTCCATTGCAAGGTTGTGATACGTTTAACCCCACTAATTCTCTTGAGTTTTTTGTTTTTGTTTCTGCTTTCCTTGGATGTCTAATTTACTCACTGACTTTTCTTTTTAGCTCTGGTAATTTCCTCAGAAATGGCTGGAAATCCTCTAATTCTTTAAATATTTATTCCTTCCCCTTGAGTATTATGTTCAGTTTTTCTGGGTAGGTGATTTTTGGTTGTAGATCGAGATCCTTTGCTTTGTGAAGTATTTTATACCACACTTTCCAATTCCTTAATGTAGAAGCTCCAAGGTCCTATGTAATATACTTTACTTCCACAATATTTGAATTTTTTCCCCTGTTTTCTCCTACTATTTTCTCCTCTGCTTAGGAGTTCTGGAATTTGGTGATAATAGTCTTAAGATTTTTAAATTTGGAAATACTTTCAGGAATTTATCAATGAGTTGTTTCAATTTCTATTACTCTCTTCTTGTTCAAACACATTAGGACAGTTTTCACTGATAATTTCTTACAATATAGAGTTCAGGTTCTTTTCTCTTCTTTTTTTTTATTTTCTTTCCTTTCCTTTTCCTTTTTTGGTCACAGCTTTCAGGCAATAAAGTGATTCTTAGATTATCTCTCCTGGATCTATCTTCCAGGTTAATTGTTTTTCTTTTGAGCAATTTCAGATTTTCTTCTTTTTATTTTTATTCTTTTGTGTTAATTTTATTATTTCCTGCATTATTAAAAAGTCATTATCTTTCATTTGTCCAAATCTCATTTTTAAAGAGACGTTTTCTTCTTTGAGGTTTTGCTCTTCATTTCTTAGGGAGTTATTTCTGTATTTAAGCTACTGTATCTCCTTTTTAAGAAAACTGTTTTCTTCATTACACTTTTGTTCTAAGCTTTTATTTTTCCTATTATTTTCTTTTCTTATCTTTCTTTTAAGTCTCTTATTATTTACTACTTACTTTTTATCTTTTTTTTGGAACTCCTCCAGATGATTGTTTTGGGCTTGAAATCTTTCACATTTTTTTTGAGGTTTCACCTGTTTTCTTTCTTTAGTTTTTGTATTGCTGGCTTCTTCTGAGCTTGTGTTTTTGAGCATCTTTGTTGCTGAAATATTTTTCTAATATTGGAATTTTCTTTGTCTTATTCTCATTTTGGAGTTATTTTTCTCCCTTTGAATTTGCCTGTATACTAAAGCTTAACTCTGTTCCTAGATTAAAGGGAATACTATCCCATGCTTATACCATGGTTTGTTTCAGTGCCCAGTGTCAGCTCAGCTGTCTTGGTCCCAGATTCAGCAGTCTGTAGAAGCATCCTGGTAGTCCTGCTGTATGGAGATTCACAGCTGTTCAGTTCAGATGCCATTCTTCTAGAGTAAAGTTGAATTCTGCCCAGTCCTGTCGAGGCTGGATCTTATTGGACTGGAGTTCTACTACCACTGCTGCATGTGCTGGCTCATACCCAGCTTCTATTATTTTTGGACTATGTAGGACTGCTTTCTTCCCACTGCCACCTATTCTGTATTGTATTGGTTTCTGCTCTTCCCTGATAAGGTTGGACTAAGGCAACTTGGCCTTTTGTCTTGCCACTGGTCCTATATCACATTTTGAGTTTCACTGAGACTTGTTCAGTACTCCGTCCTCCTACCTCAGTGAAATGATGCTGTTGATATCCTTGTTGTTTCTCCATGTTGTCCAGGGTAGGAACACCCTTTTGTTGGTTTTGCCACTCTATGATTCTTTACAGCTATTTTTTTCTTCTCTGGTTGTTTGGAGGATGGTTAGTGGGTTCTGAGTGTTTCTTACTCTGATAATTTGGCAACCAGATGTCAATATAGAAGTGGGATCCTGGGTTCAAATTTTGCTTCTTTTACTTATTATCTGTGAGATTTGAGGAGGACTGTTAGGTAACAGTTTCTTTTTCTGTAAAATGAAGGAGAAGAAATAGATATTCTCTCAGGTCCATTCCAGGTCTAGATCTATGATCCTGTCAATTTTCACTATTAGTTGTAGACCTCTGGGCAAATTCCTTAACTCCCATAAACTTCAAATAAATCTTTAGGATTTATGTATATTAACAGACCTGGTTCTGAATGACCCAAAAGAATTGACAGAAGTAAAATGAATCCCATTGGTGGGATATCAATAATGTTTATTTTCTAAAAGTATGAATATCCATGTGAAGCAAAGAGAACCTAGTCTTAGCTGCTCAAAGTCAATCTGTTGTAAGACCATAATTATAGTGTTTTTGAGGAAAGGGGTGTTTGGGAGATAAAAAAGTCAAAGAAGGATAAGGAGGTGCCAGAAAAGATGTTGCTTGACTTATATCACAGTTATTTTGAAAAGTCTAAATCTCAGTGACAATATAATTGTGAGAAACATCTGAGGCTGGATAGATCAGCTCAATGATTGTAGGTGTATTTCATTCTTCTGGGGTCAGTGAAGCACTTCCTCAAGGGTTGCCATTGTGTCAGGTGCATTGCTTCTCTATCCCATTCAATGGTTATTGAATTCTCTTCCTTCTGTATATCTGGGAAGAATGCAATCTAAACACAAAGTTAAAATCTAAATACTTTCCACGTATAAGAGATGTTATGATCATCTTTGTTGATGGAAAGAGTTCCCACACAGGAAATGTTGGTTAAAATATGTTCCTATATTTTCATGTCAGTATATGAAATATACGTAATTGTGAGAGAGTAAATTTAGATTTATATTTAATTTGTTAAAATTATAAACTCTAGAAGTTAAAGACAAGTAGTTGATCTGTAACTATGAAATTTGTCATACAGAGGTCCCTGCAGAGATGAAATTACAAGTCTGGACAAAAAATAAAGGGATAAATAATGTACTATCTTCTTCCAGGTTGCTTTTGCAAGAAAGAAGTATGTACTAGCTAAAACTTGTGCAAAATTTATGAATGTTATACACAACTGAAATGGCACCTTTTCTGCCCTTGTGCTGAGTTTATTACATTGCACTCCTGTCAGCTATTATTGACATTTCACATTTTTTAGAATTAAAAATTTTCCTAGTGCAAATAAAATGTTGTGTTATTATAAGGGAAGCATCACTATCCCATTTTTCTAGATTTTAATGAATAAAAAAAATAAAACAACACCTTTATCATAATGTGGCTAAAGGAAAATAATCTTTCCCAAAACATATAACCCTAACCTGTCCCAAAGTTGTCTGATGAATTTTCAGTTTCCTTTAGAATCTTTTCTTTTTAATTATAAAAGATAAGCAAGAAATCCTGCTTCCTTAAATTTATTTCTGTATTGGATATTTAGCAAGGAAATATTGGAATTAATCTCAGATTTTTTGCCAGCCATGTTATCCTTTTTTTCTACTAAATAAAATGCTGACATGATGATTTCATACTAATATCAAAAGTATTCACATAATTTTGTCTGACTACTGGAAGTCCTTCAGGATGCTACTTGGTCAATATATACATGCTTTCTAACTTTTAAATTTATTCTAGTCATTTAAAATTAACAAAAAATTTTTTTCTCAAATGCCAGAAATAATACAGTTTATTTTGTTATTCCTAAATCATCCCCTAAAGAGTTTTAGATGATGAAGAAACCTTTCCTGTTGCAGAACTCTTCATTACCAGCTTTTGGTAAGACATACTAGGATTTGTGTTCACTTGACAGTCTTTGAGATCTTGGGGTCATATCAGTAACCTAAAAATACACACACACACACACACACACACACACACACACACACACACACACACACACACACATATATATAAAGAAACCCTTCCTTTTGAATATCAAGATTTTATACAGTGTCCCCAAAAATCTTAGAGCAGTTTTAAGCAAATAAAGGAAAACAAATTCACACTTAGACTATGTCTGAAAATTTGCCTCATTCTACATTTCTGGTCCATCACTTTTTTGCTCAAAGGTGGGACACATTCTTCATCATTAGTCTTTTGAAGCATAATTTATAATTGTACTGATCAAAGTTCCTGAATCTTTCAAATCTGAGTTCCTCTTCATTATTGCAATTATTAAATAATTTTTTCTCTGATTTGTTCACATTACTATGCAGTCATTCGTGTACATTTTTTAGATTTCTATGAACCTGTCCCTTCCATAATTTTTATGATAAAGTAATATTCCATTACACTAATTTCACATATCAGCAAGGTTATACTCAAGATTTCACAGTATAGGCTTCAGCAATATGTGAATTGAGAATTATCAGAAGAGCAATCTGGTTTTCAAAGCAGAGGAAATTGAAACAAAATTGCTAATATTCTCTGGATAATGAAAACAAAATAGAAAACAAAAACAAGGGAGTTCCAGTTAAAGTATCTATTTTTGTTTCATTGATGACATTAAAGCCTTTGATAGTATGGATCACATTAAATGTGTCAAGTTCTCAAAGATATGAATATTAGATCATCTTACTAGTCTCTTGAGGAATCTGTATGAGTGGCAAGAAGCAATATTTAAAACCAAAAATGAACAACTGATTTGTTTAAGATTTGGAAAAGAATACAACAAGGCTGCATATTGTCATTTTGTTTACTTAATTTATATGTAGCATACATAATGCAAAATGCCAGACTTGACTAATCAAAAACCAGAATATGTGTTGCCAGGAAAAATATTAACAATTTGAGATATGAAGACAATTCCACTTTAATGGCAGAAAGTGAAGAAAAATTAAGAAACCTCTTGAAGGTTAGAGGAGAGTCAAATACAGTGATACCTCTCACCAATAATCCATCTAAAAACAATTGGCAAAATTCAAACCAATGAAAACCAAGGCAATTATTTCCACATGAATCAATGTAAATCCAATTAATTCGTTCTAGATGCTCCAAAATACATAACAAAAACACACTTTATAGAGATAAATATAGTGTTTAATACTAAAAACAATAAGAAATTAATATAAAATGAATACAAAAGACTAAGTAATGAAGTAAAGAATAAATGAACATTTGACATGTCATTAACCTTTCTGAAGACTCCTCTTAGAGTATGGAAGACAGAGGAGAGGAGAAAAAGGTTATTATTTAGAAGGGGATTGAATCCCCCTCCATAAGCGACCTTAGGTATCAATGCATTATCTGGAAAGACTTTGGATAGAAGCTGACATGTAGAGGAGTTGTTACCATGATTATGTCCCTCTTCTCAGCTAAAATACTCTGGGAGGATTTTTATTTGACTGAGATGAGATATCTCACTTCCAATGAGAAAGCTCATTCATTTTGCATAGTCAGGTATACATTCTCCTTCATATACTTTATCTGATTTTGGAGTTTTTTTTCTATCTGTATGGATAAATGGATTTATTTGCTTTTCAATACATGTATTGCTCACACTGAGCAGGAAAACCTGTGCATGCCCTTTGTTTTTGCAAAATTAGCATCAAGGTCAAGTGGGCACACTGATGAAATCTGAGGCAACCAACAAAAACTGAGACAAATACAGAAATATTGATGATAACTGAAACGGACAATAACTACTGTTAACAAAAACTGAGGTATTACTGTAACTGATTTGAAGTTGAACATAAAAAAAAAAACAACTAAGACCATAGTAACTGGTCCCATCATTTCCTGGTGATCAGAAGGAGAAGACATAGAAGCAATGTCAGATTTTATATTCTTAGACCCTAAGATCATTGCTGATGGTGACTGTAGCCTTGAATTAAAAAAAAATTGCTTGTTCCTTGAAAGGAAAATTATGGCAAATCTGAACAGCATACTAAAATGCAAAGATACCACCTTGACAGCAAAGATCTATGCGGCCAAAGCTTTGTTTATTTTTTTCCATTAGTAATGTATGACTGGAAGAGTTGCATTATAAGGAAAGCTGAATACCTTAGAACTGAAATTTTCAAGTTATGATCCTGGAGAAGACTTTTGAAGGCACCCAGGCCAGCAGGGAAATCAAATCAATAAATACTTAAATTAATTCAGACTACTCATTGGAATGGGCAAATACTGAAGCTAAAGTTTAAATTCTTTGGTCACATAATGAGAAGACAGAATTTATGGGAAAAGACCTGATATAGGATAGAAGTCAAAGGCCAAAGGAGAAGGGGAACACCAAGCATAGGATGGATAGTTAGTGCCATGGAAGCAACGAATGTGAGTTTGGACAAGCTTTAGGAAATAGTGGCGTATAGAAGGAATTGGTGTGTTATGGTGCATGGAGTCATGAAGAGTTAGGCATGAGGGAACAACTGTATAACAACAAATATGCCATTATATTGATAGGTCAAAATTTGTTCAGCAATACTCTTGGATGAGTTCCTCTTATGTTTCCAGTTATTTCTTACTACAAAAAATATATTTCCTTGTATCTGATATCTTTTATGTATATCTTTAGTAGTGATATTTTTTGGTCATAAGGTAGGCACAGTTAAATGATTGTCCTACTTATGTTACATTATATGTAAACATACCATGTATGGAATACACTATATCTATATGTATATATACACATATTTGTTTTTACATACTATACTCCATATGGTACACCAATATATCTTATGTTAAGTATATATGATGTAAATACTTATATTGATATTGTGTTTGTATTCATATGCATGTGTGTGTCTGCATAGTATGAAAAAGTAAAATTCAAATGGAAGAGGCAGATAACATCCTTGATCAGCAAGAAATTTTTTCAGGGTTTTAATGTCCTCAATGAACTATTATACATTTTAGTTTGAAGATGAGAACCTTTATTTCTTATTCTTCTTTTTCTATGATAATACCTTTAAAAATATTATAGCAACCAAATTTGGATTCTAGATCTTTGAATAAAGACTTTCATCAATTAGCTTTACCTGGGTAGTCTTCATCCTTTTGGATTCATTCAGTAGCTGTCTACATGTTTCATTAATTAATTGTTTCATTCAAAGAATATTTACTGGGTACTTACTATGTATATATTACTCTACATAGAGCTGAAGAATACATAAGATATATTGTACCTGGTCTATAAAAGCTTATAGGGTAATTGTGGAGATAAAATACCACATGTGAAAAAAAAGTAACAATATAAAGCTAGTTGGCTTAGTGGATAGACTGCTGGGCTTGGAGTCAGGAGGCATAAGTTCAAACACTAATTCAAATATTCACTAGCTGTGTGACCCTGGGCAATCCCCTTAACCTCTGCTTTTATCTACTGGAGAAGGAAATGGCAAACCATTCCAGAATCTTTCCTAAGGAAATCCCGTACAGTCAGAAAGGACTAAACAACAACAAATAAAGCAATTAAGTTTAAACACCAAAATCAGCAACATAGAGAGGAGTTATTTCAGGTCTATTCCAGCTCTCAGAGCTGCTGTGATCTCTGAGAAATAGATGAGTGGAGAGAAACTTTTACTACCCAGGGATCCCTCACCTGTCGCTGGAGTTACTTTCCAGAGACCCCGCTGTAAGTGAAAATCTACGAAGTAGCGGGAGAGCAAACAGACTGATGCTATAGCCTTTTATCAGGGCCCAGGATACAGACACACAGCGCTGGGGCTGGTTTCCTTTCTTCAGCCAATAGTGCTCTGTGTACAATCTCATGTTGGCAAGTTTGCACAAGGGGTAGTGGCATACTGCATTTCCATTGTATACAGTATGGCATTTATTCTCAAAATCCCACAATATAGTGAAAACTTTGCAATAAAGAATTAGATTTAAAAAAAAGGGGGGGGGATACAGTGAAGCCAAGATAAGTAAACCACAATAGAGCAAGGGAGGACTATACTTTGAATAATCACTAAGAACTAATCAGGAAGTGCAGAAGAAGGGGGAAATTCTCTTCTGTATCTCATTCTCACAAAAAGCAAAGAATTGTTAGCTGAGAAGAAAATTAACAAAATATTTTGGGGTTGGTTTACACACCAGAGAATATATTTCAAAGAGTTCAGAGGGGCACTGAGCAAGATTCCATGAATTAAAATTCTATAGGATGAGTCATCTTAGGAGCTTTGAGAACTTCTCAAAAGGGAAATGCTGAAGATAGAAATATAAACAAATATAATGATGAGGAGGAAAGGTTTAGTTTTTTACAAAGACTGATGTGGATGCATAAGAAATTAAACAACTTAAGTTAAAAGCTATGCATAAAACCTTTGAATAAAGAAAGGTAACATTCGATGACTATAAGAATGTTGCTTTTTCTTGAAAGTATAATGTCAAAGATATTAAATCACAGAATTCACTTTAGCTGATAAAGATATATAATGAGTTGTTTTTTGTTTTTAGTTTGAGTTTTAAAGGAGGGATAAGATCACTAATCCAGAGGAACAGAATGACTCGGTGGTCATGGCATTATAGTGGTTCTTTCAATAATCAGCACACTGAAGCAGTTAGCTATTTAGTACTTAGTGTTTTTTCCCCCTTTTCACTACATATCCATCTCTTTGATGCAATACAATGGAAAGAGAATTGGTTTGGGATTCAGAGGACCTATCCCCAAATTTCACTGTGACATTCTCTCCTTGACTTTGGACATGTCAATTCACTCCTCTGGGTTTTGTTTCTTCATTTGCAAAATAATGAGGTCGGAATTGATGCCATCTGAAATTCATTTCAGTTTCAAATTTATGTTCCCAATTGTCAATCCTGTTATATGATTTGTATGGTTCTTTTTCACCTATTATTCATCTTGCTTGCTTTCTAGGCATAGCATGGCTTGAATCATTGTTTCAAAGTGAAATTCAAATTTAGAAGTTATATTAATTTCTTTAAGTTTACAGCAAAATAAAAAAAAATGGACATGTATATAGCAAAGAACAAAATTCCACTCTCTCCTAATCTAACCTTTCAATATAACTAATGCCACCCATTGGATCATACATAGTCCATCTTTTTTCTTCAACCTACCACTTAACAGTATGGTACTAAGGGCAAAGGCAGAAGTTAGAGCCCTTTAATTATCTCCCATCTCAAAGAAAAGCAGTAGTAGTATACAGACAATCAATAATGAACAAGTTGTCTACTAAAGACTAGAAAGTGAGATTGGCTCCTTAGGTACTTCTCATTATTGTAGGGAGATTGGTCCACCCTCTGAAAAGATTCTGGACCTTGTATTTCAGGATTTCAAAGTATGAAATCTGGCATTGTAATTAAAATTTGGATTTTAAACCTGCCTGCCCTTGACATCCCTCCTTCTCCCCCCTCCTTTGCTTTAGAAAGTGGATAAAAGGCTATCATAATCAAATATGGCCTTGAGCCTGATGTGATGGAAACCTGACTCCTTAGCCGACATTTAACTCTATTCTCTGTCCTGTCACCTACTAATCTTATCCTTCCTTGTACCTGACATGTTCTCATTCATCCTCCATTATCATCAATCTATAAGTCAAAATAACAGATGAAACTATTTCAGAAACTGAGAGTACCAGCAAAAGTTCTAGGATGATTCCTTCTAATTGATGAAGGAGAATTGTTCCTGACTTCTCTGCTGAGAAGAATCATTTTTGAATTGGAAAAAAAAGAACATTGTTAATAGGTAGTGAGTTGATACTTAATATAAGATATAATAAGAGAAACTAGCTGCCCTTGAATGAGTTTATATCTCTTAGTCTATAGCTTTAAGTACTGCAAGAACTGTCAGATAAGACTGACAAGTCACTGTCAGTGATATATTTAAAAGATCAAGAACAGAAAAGGTCTTTTAGTATTAAAGTTAGGAAAATATCCTGCTTTTCAAAAACGGAAAGATGATGGACCCTAAAAATGCTAAAGTTGAGTCCAGGAAACTCAATTTCAATATTGGCAAAATATTTGTATTCACTATTACAGTTAGTAAACATAAAGAAAAAAAAAAACAGTGAACATAAGAGCTTATTTTTTCTTCATTGTGAGGTCATGCCAGATTAACATTATTTTCATTAGAAAAAAAAGGATACCAAACTTGAAAGATTAAGACAAAAATGTTGAGGAATTTTCCATAAGTTTTAGAAAAAAATTATAAAAATCTTTTACAATTTTTGTGGAAATATATCAAGAGATATGTCTTTAGAAGACAATCAAGTGAGATGGATTCAAAACAAGTTAAATGACTAGAAATCAGAGGCATCATTAATGTGAGAATTAACTTAGAAGGATATCTCCAAAGAAATATGCTGTTTTTAAAAATCAATGTCTTAAATAAAACCATAGATGATAATGCTCCTCAGATATAAAGATGACAAAAAAATTGGAAGGGATTCCTGATTATATAGTCAGAATTCAGAGTTCTTTATAGATTAGAGCATTGGCCTGCATTTTAAAAAGATATAATTTAATAGTAATAAATGAAAATCTTATTTTTGGCTTTAAAAATAGCTCACAAGCAGAGGACAGGAAGTCAAGACTAGAAAGAAATTCAACTGAAATGAATTAGGAATTTTAGTGGAAGGCAAGCTCAGTATGCATCTAAAATATTATATTACGACCATGAAAGAACTAAATAAGAAAAGTTCTTTGGTAGGCTATATAGATTCAAAGGCAAAATCATAAATACTTCTTATCCCCCATGGATTGCACAAAATATTAGAGCATGTAATGTGTAAACACATTAGGATAAAGCTAATGATATAGGAAGGTGATTAACCTTGTTCTGCTTGATATCACATCCCAGAACTAAGAGCAATACAATTACAAAGAGGCTAATTAGGATTTGACGTAAAGAAAAACTTCTTAATTTCCTAACAATTAAAGTAATCCAAAAGCAGACTGAGATGCATAGAAAAGCAATGCATATCCCTTGATAGTTCTTCAAAAATAGATTTGACAAGGATGATGCTCTGCTGAATATGTTGTAGAAATAATTGTGTTTTTATAATAATATATGGACTAAAAGACTGCTGGTCCTTTTGGCTCTGGGATTTCATAATTCTGAGGTCTTGTAAAGAGTGAGCAAGGATTATATCATTCTTTCTAGTTCTTTACTTTTTCTTCCTTCATATGGATTATGATTCCCATAAGGGCAGAAACTATATTCTGAAATGTCATATAGTAGAAAGAATACTGTCTTGAACTCAGAGACTTGGATTTAGTTCCCATAATAGTCTGATACTCACAAGGTTTTTTACTATGCACAAATCATTTAAGCATAGGAAGTACTTAACCTACAGGCTTATTGAGTGTATTAAAGTATATATGCATATATGTCTATCTTTAAAAAACAAAAAAATTATATCTGTAAATAATTTTGTATATTCCTCTTAATGCAATGCACAGGATATTTGTGCTTCATTCGTGTTCCTGAAAACTTTTTTCCTGTGCTTATGTTCCAAAAAGATCAAGGAAAGAAGAAAGCTTTTGCCAAGAGTTCCAAATTTTAGTCTTAGACTTTAGCCTTACTCTTAGACCTTGTAAATATATTAAAAAATATATGAGCATATGTTTATATATATATTTAGATTTAAATACATATTCATGTGTCCATCAATTGGAACAAATTATGTAATTATAAATGTAATAGAATACTGCTGTGTTGTAAAGAAGTGATGAAATTAATGTTTTCTGGGAAACTTGGAAAGAATTTTATGAAATGATTCCAAAGAAAGTGAGCAGAGCTAGAAGAATATTTTATAATATAGCAAAAGCATTCTAAAAACAATTTTGAAAGACTTAAGAATTCTCATCAATAATATCATCAACCATGTGTCCAAAGAATGATGAAGAAGAATGCAACTCATCTCCAGAAAGAGATGCAATAGACTTAAATATACAAAATTAGACATATTTTGGGACATGATCAATATGGGAATTTGTTTTGCTTCAGTATGCATTTTGTTGCAAGATTTTGTTTCTCTTTCTTTCCTCTCTATTTTTTTTTTTGGAATGGGGAGAGGTGAGGGAGAGAAAGAAACAAGTTCTTATTAATTAAAAATAATAAAACAAAATAGTGCATTTAACAAATATCTAAAAATAATATAATTTAGTTACACCAGGTGAGTCTCTTATTTAAAGTAAGGTTATTGAAAAGTAAAATTGCTATTTTTTGGAGTTGTTTTTATTTTGTCAATCAAGATACAAACGGTTACTGTCTTATGTTTTTAATTATGGTTCAAACTAGAATTCTGCATCCATTATTTGTTTCTTTTCAGGCTATACTCTGGACTTTTTCACCCAAAAAAAACACTACATCCTGAAGCTTCACAATGTGTAGGAAAAAAAAAAGAAGGAATACTGCAAATAATTTGTAGTGTTTAATAAAGGAGTACTAACTGAGTTAAAATGCCCTCCTGCACTCCTGCCAAAGCCCCAGAGAAAAAGCCCCTCCCCAGCACGGGATTGGTCTATTCATAGACCAATCCCACGTCAGAACGTAAAAAGGAGGGAACCCTGGGAGAGTGGAGAATGCTGGGGGGTGTAGTCCCCAGCATACAGTTTTTTTCAAAACACACAACACCATCCCTGGACTTTACACATTTAAAGCATATTCTGACCATTTGACTTCTCCCCCGATTCAGATGGTTCTTCCCATAGCCTCCATTTTTAGAGTGTCTAAGCCAGCATTTCTCATTCTTTTCTAGACTGTACCTCAGAGTTTCTCTATCCTAACCATTCCCTTCCTTTTATATAATGTCTTTCCTTATTAGACTGTACCTCCTTTGAGAGCAGGAAGTGTCTTTCTTTCTGATAGTATTTGTATTCCCAATGACTGGAACACAGGGCGTGGTATATGGAAGGAACTGAATAAATACTTGTAGACTAATCTTTTGATTTTAGTTTGCTGAGAATATTTCTATTTATTTTCAACACATATAGCCTTTATGATTTGTTGTATTATCAATACACACTAAAATCTGGTGAATGTGCAAAAGAACCCCTGGATTTGCTAAGATAGTGTTATCTACATTAAAAAAAAATTTAGGCAATTGTTTCCAAGAAAATTATGAAGATTCAAACATAATTCTTTCCAGTTTACCTAACATAGAAAGAGATCTTTTTCTGCCCCTTTTCCTTGATTATGTAGTTTCCATGACTATGTAGTCAGAACTATCTGTGTCTACAAAAGAATCTGAGTCAGCATTAGTTGTGGCTTCCTTGAGTTTGCAAATGTAAGGGCCTGAGGGAACTCACTAAGAGAGTCTATAAATGAATGAGTGTGAAGTCCTTCCCACCAACTGTACCCCAGGCCATAAAGCTCCCATGAAAAGGGCCTTGGTCTTTTGCCTTTCCAAATTTTTTTTTTTTTTATCCTAGGTGCAGGAAGTGTTATCATCCACTTCTACTGGATTTTCTAGCTTGGGGGATCTGGAAGTTCTAGAACTCAGACCATATTTAGTAGCCAGCCCAAATGTAGCCAGTCTAACCTCAACATGTTGAGGATCATGGCATAAGGAGCCAAAAGAGATATGGCATTTTAAATATGAACTTGATGGAACAAATGCTGAGTAAGAACTGAGTTAAATTGTGAACCTAATTCTTCTCCCCACCAGAGACTGAGTTGGTGCAGGGGAAAGGAAAATAAGCAATTATATAGCAACTATCATGTGCCAGGTATTGTGATAAGCCCTTTACAAATATCTAATTTAATCCTCAAAAGAATTCTCTGAGGTAATTGCCATTATGTCTCCCATTTCACAATTAAGAAAACTGAGGCAGACAGAATTTAAATGACTTTACTAACTTTACATAGAGTGTAAGCAAATAATTAATGTATATTCCCTTTCCATTTTCCCATTAATTCTTCCCAAGAATATTTTTCAGAGTAAGTAATGATGGCTAAAGAATAGGTTCATCATTGGACATGAGAAGTGTCATAAGGGCAGAATAACTATAATCACCTTCCCAGAAGTGGGGCTTGAGGAAAGTGACTACTCTTCCTTTCTTTTTTGCTTCTGTTTTTCTTATTAAACTAACCAAACCCTGTCAGATAACTATCTTCTAAATTATTTATAAGTTTCCTTCTAGCTAGAATGTTTTATACTATGTCAACTAAAAGGAACCAACAGGAAATGAGATGTTGAAGAGAAAGGAGAAAAGGTAAAGTAGAAAAAGAATGGTCTTTAGCTTAAGTTTTTTGATAAGGCATATTTTTGTTTTCACTTTTTATAGCAAGCACCTAGCACAATGCATTACAGAATATATGTGCATAATAGATGTGTTTTTACTTTAATTGACTATATGTGCCATTAATAGTGCTTTAGATGGGAGAAGGTCTCTTTAAGATAACTGAAGTAAGCAAAAGTCATCAGTGTGTAACTAATAGGGTAAGAAAGTATGTTTATTATCTACATATGTTTCTTCCTTCCCTGTACTGATGTATCAGAAGGGATGTATTTATTAGCCAGAGTTTAGCAATTGAAATTATTGCTATGGCCTGTCACCTTTTTGTCATCTTTGAATGTTTACTTAAGAAGAAAATGTGTGTATATACACACACACATATATGTATATATATATATACATATATATACATATATGTATATATATAGGTATGTATGTGAGAGCCCCCCCCAGAAAAAAAACAAAAAACCAACATTTAAAATGCAGCCATTCAGAATCTAGAAATGCAAATAATTGAGCTACTTATTCTATAAATGAAAATAAGGAACTGAGAATAATTGTCATCTTTAATCATTATAGCAATAATACAGCTGAAGAAATTTGTCAATATTTGAGAACAGAAAGGGAAAAAAAAATAGTCCAATTGGGAAGAAGGAAGATACATGTTGCTTTTGCAGTGGCCTAATTTCATTTAGTCATGGGAAAAAAAAGATTAGGATGCTCATATTTGAGTTGTCATAATTTAGTAGTTATGATCTATAGAGTAACAAAGCTAAATTTCAAAATCTATTGCTCCATCAATCATGTTATAATGTACATTCATCACGCAGGAACATAAAATATGTCCAAGCATCTTTTAAAACCCATGTGGCTTCTGATAATCATTCATTCCTCTTCCCACATCCTTTTGCTACTAGAGGACTAAACCCAGATCAAAGATTTATTGTTAGTTAATTTTTTTCAGGAAAGGAAAAAAATCACTTAAAAAGGAATGTTCTGAATAGGTGGAAAGCCTCCAGGTTTTAGACA
This sequence comes from Gracilinanus agilis, assembly GCF_016433145.1. Taxonomy (NCBI): domain Eukaryota; kingdom Metazoa; phylum Chordata; class Mammalia; order Didelphimorphia; family Didelphidae; genus Gracilinanus; species Gracilinanus agilis. The sequence goes on from NC_058130.1 coordinate 658,057,962, forward strand.
AAAGCTTTTTAATTGTCATTCATTTTAATTTAACTCCATAGATTTGACTAATACTTTTAATGTATCTTGCCACTAACAAGATGTTTTGGGTGGCACCAGTACATTGATGAGAGGTGAAATGATAGAATGGAAAAGGGCATTCAATTTAAAGGGAGAATACATGGATTCCTGCCCAGTTCTGTTCCTTTTGTGACTGTTTGATCTTAGAAATTGGATAGAGTAAATACTGATCTGGAGTTAAGGAGGACCTGAATTCAGATCTAAAGACTCCTAAAAACTATGTAACTATGAGCAAGGCTTAATTTTTTCCTACCTAAATTTCCTTATATGTAAAATGGGAAAATAATAGCACCTAATTCCTTAAGTAACTAGAGAATAAAATGAAAATTTATAAAATGTTGTATAAGGCTTAAGGCACTAAATACTAGATAACAATTAATATTAACCACTTGAGACAGTTAACCCTTAACCTCTGTGTACTGGTTCTTTGGTGGAAGAATGGTAAAGGTAGGCAATGGGGGTCAAGTGACTTGCCCACGGTCACACAGCTGGGAAGTGTCTGAGGCTGGTTTTTTGAACCTAGGACCTTCCGTCTCTAGGCCTTGCTCTCAATCCACTGAGCTACCCAGCTGCCCCAATTTTTTTTTTTTTTTTTTTTTTTTTTTATAGAATAGCGACATGGAATGTAAGAACTTTATACGAAAGCAGAAAAATCGCTCAGGTAGTAAATGAGATGAAAAGATACGACATCAGGGTCCTCGGTTTATGCGAGACCAGATGGAATGGAAGCGGCCAGACCAGTCTGATATCAGGCGAAACCATCATTTACTCTGGCCATGAAGACCCGGACCATTCCCACACCCAGGGAGTAGCGCTGCTCATGACACCTGAAGCAAAAAAGGCGCTGATAGGTTGGGAACCAATCTCTTCAAGGCTTATGTCAGCAAGGTTCAACTCAAAGGGGAAGAAGATCACCATCATCCAATGCTACACACCCACCAATGCGGCAGAGGAAGAGGAAAAAGAAGAGTTTTACAGCTCCCTACAGGCACTATTTGATGGCACACCAAGAAGAGACCTGAAGATCGTTATGGGAGACTTGAATGCAAAGGTAGGAGAAGACAACACAGGAAAGGAATTCATCATGGGAAGGCATGGAGTAGGCACCTGTAACGAAAATGGAGATCTCTTTACGGATTTCTGCGCCTTCAACGATTTTGTTATTGGGGACACTATATTCCTACACAAGAAAATTCATAAGTCAACCTGGACTTCGCCTGATGGAAGGATGGAAAATCAGATAGATCACATCACAGTTTCCCGCAAGTGGAGAAGAAGACTTCTAGATGTTAGAGCAAGACGTGGTGCAGATGTGGCCTTGGACCACCAACTCCTGGTGGCAACTTTTAGAACCAAGTTGAAATCATTCAACGACCTTTCAGGCAGATTACACCACAAGTACAACGTGCAAGATCTAAAGACCAGAGAGGAAAAAGAAGCATTCAATTGCGAAATCAAGAACAGGTTCGCGGCCTTGACAGGACTCACGGGAGAGACAGTTGAAAACCACTGGACCAAACTCCAGCAGACCTGGAAGACCACCTGCACAGAAGTCCTGAGAAAGAGAGAGAGAAAGCGCAAGGAATGGTTAACACAAGAGACATGGGCCAAGATACATCAGAGAAGAGATTTGAAACAGAAGATCAGCCAGTGCCAAGATCAACAGGAGAAAGAAGAACTTCGAACACAGTACTGGGAAATTAACCGTCAAGTCAAGAAGAGCACAAGATATGACAAGAGACGGTTCATTCACGATATGACCGAAGAAGCAGAAACAGCAGCTGGGCAGGGGAACATGAAGAGGCTATACGAAATAACAAGAACTCTATCGGGAAAGAACTACAACCCTAGCAAGCCAGTGAAGGACGAGACTGGCAAGACAATAACAAGCGATGCAGGGCAGAGAGCCTGATGGGCAGAGCATTTCGAAGAAATCCTGAACCGACCGCCTCCACCAACTGTTCCGGACATACCACCAGCCACCGAACTGCTTCAGGTGAACACGGGCCCACCTACCAAAGTTGAGATCATCAAAGCCATCAAGACCATGAAAAATGGTAAGGCTGCAGGTCCAGACGGCATCCCCCCTGAGGCACTCAAGGCAGACCCAGAAATGTCAGCGGAGATGCTACAACCCCTCCTGCAGAAGATCTGGGAACAGGAACAAGTCCCAACAGACTGGAAACTAGGCTACCTGGTGAAGCTACCCAAGAAAGGTGACCTATCCCAATGCAGCAACTGGCGAGGAATCATGCTTCTATCTGCTCCCAGCAAAATCCTGACCAGAGTCATCTTAGAAAGACTGAAGGAGGCCTTGGACAAGAAGCTGAGAATAGAACAGGCAGGGTTTCATCAGCACAGATCGTGCACCGACCACATCGTCACCCTAAGAATCATCATCGAACAGTCCATCGAGTGGCAGTCCCCCCTCTACATGACTTTCGTGGATTTCGAGAAGGCATTTGACAGCGTGGACAGGAACATCATCTGGAGATTGATGCAGCATTTCGGGATTCCCCTGAAGCTCATCAACATCATCCAGCACTTATTCGAAGACTTTACTTGCCAGGTCATCCATAATGGGAAACTGATGGCTCCCTTCACAGTGAAGACGGGAATGAAGCAAGGCTGCATGCTTTCGCCCCTTATCTTCTTGATGGTCATAGATTGGACCATGAGAAGAATTACCAAGGACAACAATGCGGGCATTCAATGGACTCTCACCAAACAGCCTGAGGACCTTGACTTCGCGGATGACATCTGTCTCCTTTCTCACAAGCAGCAGGATGCGCAAGCCAAACTTGCAAGTCTCTCTGAAGAAGCGGAGAAGACAGGTCTGAAGATCAACCAGAAGAAGAACAGGTGATCACAGTCAACAGCAGACAGGACCTGCCAATCCAACTACAGGGAGAAAACATCAAGGAGATGGACCACTTCACCTATTTGGGTAGCATAGTCAGTAAGGACTGCGGGGCAGATGAGGACATCAGAAACCGAATCAACAAAGCCAGACAGGCATTTAACACCCTGCGGTCTGTCTGGATCTCCAAAGCACTGTCCCTCCTCACTAAGCTCAGAATCTTCAACACCAACGTAAAGGCCGTCTTCCTATATGGATCAGAAAGCTGGAGAGTGACGAGCGCTAACACCAACAAACTCCAGGTCTTTGTTAATAGATGTCTATGTCACATCTTGAACATCAGATGGCCTGAAAAGATCTCCAATGCTAGTCTCTGGGAAAGAACAATCCAGTATCCCATTAGTCAGGACATAAAGAAAGGTAAGTGGAGATGGATAGGACATACACTACGAAAACCAGAAGACAACGTAGCCAGACAAGCATTGAGCTGGAACCCTTCAGGGAGGAGGAAAGTTGGAAGACCAAAACAGATCTGGAGAAGATCTGCTGAAAATGAAACAAAAACAGCCGGAATGACATGGGCCCAGCTGGGGGAAGTTGCCCAGAACAGAGTCTGCTGGCGTGAGATGGTTGCGGCCCTATGCTCCTAAGGAGTCAACAGGAATAATAAATAATAATAAACTTGAGACAGTTATTCTTCCCAGGAATAAATAGTAATTCTGTGGAATGAGAATTGAGAAGAAAGATAGCAGGCTAAGACGGGGAACTAGAGTTTGATATTCACGAATAAGGTATCTTGACTTTAGGAATAAAGAAGAAGATATAATATGGAATTATTGTTATTTGTAATAATAATAAACCATCCTTTTGATTTTTTTCTGCATTTCTAAATTAAGGAAGCTCAACAAAATGAACTCTAATAATAATGTATAGTTCTAAATATGTAAATTTATGAGCAAGATATATAGCCTTTCTTAAAAGAGCTTAAAATCTAGTGGAACTATTAACTATATCAATAACTATAAAAAATTAGGTTGTGATGAATGTTATGTTAATTATGGAATACTATCAAGTTCTGAGCAGGGAGTAATCATTCCCTACTAGTGATTAGGTGGTATGAAAAAGAGAATCAACAAATATAAATCTGCATTTATACCGTATTAGCCCAAATATAGTACTACTTTTTTACCCCAATATATACCTCTGAAAGTCATATTCACACTATATTCCAGCACTTCCAGCTTTTAAACTGTAAGCTGTGTATTGTATGCCTCAGTATATGTAAAAAGCTTGGCTATCTCCTGAGACAGGTGGGAATTGCCAACCAAAAGCCTATTTGTTCTGATATTCCACCAAATATAACCGTTAATACTAATGTCACCGAATTAGTGTTGATTAAAACTAATGGAAATGAGAAAAATATGAATGGCAGTGATGCTTGAAGTCACAGCTGATGGGTGAAAACTGACAACTTATTTAATTTTAAGGCATAAAAAAATATCTAAGGAAGATCAGCAGTGATCTTTTATGTGCATGAAAAGGATGGATTAATGAAGAACTTGTGTTAGATTGGTTGAAGGTTGTCTTGGGTGGGCTCCAGGGTGTGTTACTGCATCAGAGAGGAATGCTTTCACCGGGCATGTTGTTGAACTATGCAGGGACCTATTTGTTATGCTGGGAGGAATGACGTCGCAATTACAAGTGTTAGATATAGTAATTAATAAGCCATTCAAAGATCATTTGAGGAAAAAATATGAGTGGATGTTGGCCGGAAACCATGAATTTCCTCCATCAGGAAAAATAAAGAAACTGTAGGTCACTGTATTAGGGAACTGGATTAAAACCACTTGGGACAAAATCTCCACTGAGTCCATTGTGCTTGGATTTTAAAACATGTTGTATATCAAATAGTATGGATGGTAGTTAAGATGGTGTTTTGTGGGAAGAAGAGGGTGACAGTGATGACTTGAATGATGTTTCCATTTTAGGAGATGAGGAAATAGAAGAGGAAGGAGCATGTGATTAAATATTGGAAGGTAGTTTCTCACAAGTAGCTATGAAAGTAATACATATTTAATAAAAGTGTTGACATTAAATCTTTAACTTGTTTTCAGAACCTCGAAAAAACTTCAAATACAAAGTACCTGCATTATTCACAAGTCAAGAGAAAGTTGTAATTTAAAAGGAGAAAATAAAATGGGTGTTTCCTCTTTCTGAGTTACCCTTCAAAATACTTATGATAGCACTATATTGGGATCATAGTATATTTGGGCTAATATGGTATTCACTAAACCCCCTATTCCCTATCAAAAAATCATGCCTTTATTTCCGTCAAACTCCAAAAGCAGAAGGTATAACTTTAAGTGTATAATATACAGGGATAAGAGTAAATACTATTAAATAATGTTAAGTACTATTACATTTTAAAAAATATTTTTCTAAAATTATTTTAATTTTAATTTTTTAGTTAATTTTCTAATTTTTTTACAATTAAATTAATATTGACATAGGATATCAAATGAAATTAAAATTTTAAATTATTATTTATGGAAATGCACTCCTAGCAAGGAGAAGGCATATTGACAGTTTTGAATGATGGGAATGATTTCTTTAGACTATCATCATAAGTTTGCATGAATCTTTTATCATGTCAATGTGGGTACTACTTCTACCTTAAAGAGATTATAATTCATTCAAGTATTATTCTCAGTGACTCTTGTCTATGTCTTTCCATCAATTATCCCCATACAGAGTCTACATACACATAAATTACTAGACCTTCCTCTAAGTATTTTGCTATTGGGTAGATACCAATGCAAAATTTGATTAATTTCACAGAAACATACTTGAAGTTTATATGAATATGATGAAACTTGAGAATATGAAATATTTTCAGGAAGTCATCAGATACAAGATTTTTAGTATTCTTTTGGATTTCATATAAAAAATTGATCATTCTGTCCTTCTCTCCACCCCACTTCCTGATGGCACCAAATAATGATTTAAGCAGAATTTTTGGGAGCTTGGTTTTGTCAGACTGGAAAAACACAACCCCAAAAGCAGTTCCAAAAGAACAGGTATTTAATCAGGACAAGGAATATAATGTTCTTATGACCACATAGAGTCATACTCACACACACACACACACACACACACACACACACACACACACACACACACACACAAAACCAAGCTCTGAAACTGTAGGAACAATGACTGGAAAAAATCACCATGAATGGGAATTTCCATCAAACTGAAGATCTAGGGGTCTTATATATACTTTAGGTAGTTTAAGAAAGGAAGGATAACACATTGGCTTGCACCAGAGAACAAGCTAGATACAATAAGAGAAACTTAGAATATAAAAAGAAGATAAAACAAGTACTTAATTGACAACACTATCACTCCTATCCAGGGTATTCATTGGGTATTTAATGGCCTATTGTTCAGTCAGGGACAAAGAACAATCTGAGAGTTTCCTAAAGGCAAGTTCTGATGGTACAAGACAAAATTTGGACTTTCATAAAACAAGATTGTTGATTTTTACATTGTTTTGATATAGATTTCGAAGTTCACATTGCTCAGTGAAACATATTGTGCTTATTTTCAGTTGATAATTGACTCATTTGTTCAAAATAAAATGACCAAATTAGGTAACTTGAATTCCTGCAAGCTCTAGTTAATTTTGCTTTTGATTGATAGAGTCACATTTACTGATGTTAAAATGGAATGAGAATTGGTATCAATGTCATTTAAATGAGCTCTGCCAGTTTTCCTTCATTTCTAGTCAACTTTTTATGGAAACAACTTAATGCAAATATCCATAGCTTGGATCTTCTGAGCTTCAAGTAGAATCTACATTAACCTAGTGGCTTAGGGCATTTCTTAAATTAACTTCTATGAGGGTATTTAGGGTTGGTAGCTACTTCTTGCTCTTCTTTGTTCTCTTAATGAAGTGTGTTAATTTGATCCCTATTTAAATTTCTCCTCTACAATCTAAATGACATCCTCCTAATTTCACAGCTTCTTTATTTGAATAATTGAAAGAAACACAATCATTTATGGGAGGAGTTCATCAATTACCTCAGGTGGACTAGCTCACTTAGTGCAGTGGGAACAGACTATATATGGGTTTTATGTCCAGACATCAATTGTTACAGTACTGTAATTACCTCCTAGTCCCCTCAGGGGCTCTGGAAAAAGCTTTCTTTTCCCAGAACAAGACAATACCTTAATTTGGAAAAAAAAATCTCTTCACAAAAGAAATAGGAAAAAAAAAATCCTGTGATAAACTCACTAAAATGTCATTCAACTCTGGCTAGTAAAGTCCAAAGGAAAAAAAGACAAGTACATTGCAAAGTTCAATGTGCTCAATATATTTTAGATATTTTGCTGTTAAAGAAGATGTTGCTTGGTGCTCTCTGTAAGGGGCATTTATATAAAGATGATAATGTGTAGAGTGAGAAATTAGGGTGTTATTCTCAAGTTATTAAAAGTTATTAAAATCTAAAGGTTGGTTTTCCTACCCCTCACCCCTAATTCTTACAAAGTTTTTACAGACTTAAATGAGCCTGTCTGGGAATTGTCCAAGGCATGAGTCCCATGCTGATGGTCTTAGATCCTGGAGTACTGACCAAATCTTAAGTACCAATCTTGAGTACTTTTTTGTCCTAGAAGACTCTCCTTTGTATTTTTGTATTAGGATTATTGAAGCTTCTAATAAGAGGTCAAGCCCAATGGCTTGATGATCCTCTCATCAGCCTCTCCTAGATAATCCAGTCATGAGCTACTCCTCTCTTTGTATTTGTCTCCAACTTCCTGGTAATTTATTTAAAATATTGATTTGCTTGGATGTTTCCATTGTGAAGCTATTCTCCAATTTCTTAAAGATGTTAATTGACTTGAATGGGTTCATTGTAAAGCCAATGTAAAACTATTCAACACTCTGTTTCCAACTATAGTAAAATTTTATAATCCCTTCTGGGAGACTTGATGGTATCAGGATTCTCTTATAAGTAAGGGATTTTTCTGTGAATTTTTTGGCATTTGTCTTGGGTCCATGACTTGAGACAATGCCCCTCTACCCATCTCTCTCTCTCTCCTTATATTTTAATTGATTAAGTTCCATGGTCATATATTTTTTTAATAAGTGGTAAAAGAGGGTAAACTTTGAAATTTCCAAGGTCCCCTCAATTTCCACTCCACACAATAAGAATAATAAAAATATGAATGATCATTTTAACTGAAGAATAGATACCATACTGAGCACAAAGATTGACAAAAGCATTATATTAATGTTTATTATTTTTGTCAAAGGGCAATCTTTCTTCTAATCCTCATTATACCAATGTGAGCTAGGTACTATTACGAATGAAAACATTATTCCAAGAGTTCTCCAGATTGACTATTTCTCAGATTATCCTCAGGAACTGCAAAAGGGAAAAATTAGGGTTTGGTTGACTGAATAGTAAAAGTTTTGTTCTCCAAGGAATTGATCCAATTCCTAATGAAAAATCTCAAGTCAAAATGACTTTTATGCTAGTTTATTTACAAATGAGAAGAGAGAGTTTAAGTAAAAATATCAGAGAGAGGATAGGGTAAGATAACTAACCTAACATATTAAGTAATTTGCTCCGGCTCCTGGCTTAACCCAGGTAGCACTGATTAGTCTTCAGCCAGAGAAGGCTCAGCTTTGAGCAGAGGGCTGAGGGCCGAGGATGAATGAAGCAAAAGCTTCAGTCACGAAGCCTCTCTTGAAAGGGGAGTTTGTTCAGAGAAATCCAGGAAGAGTCTGTCTTGACACTCACCCCGTGATAGTACAGTCTCACCAAGGTCTCAGGCAAGCAGCATCTCTAACTCAAGCTCCAACTCCAAGAAACAAACAAGAACTGCCCTACAGGAAGTTGTTACTCCCTTTTAAAGGCACTTTTTTTCATCACGTCCTGTGCCTTTCTCGTAGTTTACATGTCCAATCACAACAAATGCTTTGCTTAGGACTTCCAAGGGGGACGTTAATCAATTCTGATTTGTCACCCATTCTTGCACATGTGGGTCACAGACCTCTCTCAACTCTTATTGGAGGTTAATTTCAATCTATCATGGTGGCCAATAGATTAGTAAGCTAAATATCTTTGTACTTCTCCACTACCTTTCCCTCTCTTTACCACTACTACTCTGATTTAATAAAGTTATAAAGCTACTAGCAGCCTCACAATTTTAATTATAATACTACTTTGATAGTTTTATGATTTTTTTCAGGTTGACATTAGCCCACTTTTACAAAAAAAGAAACAGATTCATAGAAGTTAATTGACTTGCCCTGCATCACATAGCTAAGTAAATATCTGAAGCAGAATTTGAATTCAGGTTTTCCTATCTCCAAGTCTAAACTAAGAACACTATCATGATTTCTGGTTGCCTCATTCCATCTGGGTGATAGAAAAATAGTCTTTTTTAATTGTTTGTTTTTTTCCCAGAGCCTTGTACTCTTTGTAAGTATGCCTAAATAACCCTATTGGACCAATGCAGAATAAAATTACAAATTTAGCTTAGATCAAGTCAGTCAAAAAGCAATTATTAAGCACTTATCATGTACCGGCAATGTACTAAGAATGGGAAATAGAAATAGAAAAGGAAAAAAATAATGAATTTTTTTTGTCTGTCCATGGACCCAAGGATCTTTGTATTCTAATAGGAAAGACAACATGAAAACACCTATGTTAAAACAAGATCCATACAATAGAAATTGGAGACAATCTCAAAAGGAAGGCATTAATATTAATCCTCCTGACTCATCCTCCTGAGTTCAAATCTTCCTCAGATACTTACTAGCTATGTGGCCCTGGGCAAATCATTTAACCCTGTTTGTCTTAGTTTTCTCATCTATAAAATGAGTTAAAGGAGAAAATGACAAACAACTCCAATATCTTTTCCAAGAAAATCCCCTAAACCCCATATTGGGTCAGGAAAGGTAGGACATGAATGAATGAATAACAACAAAAATTAAGGAGGACTGGGAAAGGATTTTTTTCAGATCAATGATTAATAAGGATTTTCATATAACTGGCATGTCTAATATGGTTCAAGAGCTATTCCATTTCAAGAATCACTCTGTTTTGTTCACATATAGATGTTTGTACTCTCCCATTAGTTCTGGACATCCTGGGTTAACTACTATCTAGCCATGATAGGTAGCACAATAGATAGAACTCCCGGTGTAGAGATCAGGAAAACTTGAATTCCAGTCTCATATCAGACACTAGTTGTGTGACCGTAGGTAAGTTACTTAAATCTATTTACCTCAGCATCCCTGTCTATAAAATGAGCTGGAAAAAGAAATGGCAAATAACTCCAATATTTTTGAAAAAAAAATCCAAATTGGGTAAACAGAGTCAAAATGACTTAAATGACTGAACAACAACAGTCACAAAAAGATAGATTCAAACAATATAATAAATAATTGTTTTCCCAAAGTAGGTTGCATAGAGAGGGTTTGAGACTGATAGTTTATGACATGCCCTTATTAAAAAAATAGCAAAAAGAAATCTCTTATTTCTCATTGGTTCATTGTAAAATCCAATCCAACACAATGATTTTTAATTGAGTATCTACTATGTGCCAGCCTTTATGCTAAACTCTGAGGATATAAAAAAGAAAGAATGTCCCTGCTGTCAAAGAGCTAACAATCTAATGGGGCACAGCTATACAAAAAAGGAAGCTAGAGAAGGGAAAGAACACTGGAGTGGTACCCTGGTGAGGGCATCCATTTAATGGAAATGAAACTAGTAAGCGCTTTACTGTATAAAGGAGATCTTCGGGCGAAGTTTAGTAATGTATGCTCTAACCTTCTAATCCTAAAGAAGAGACTGAGGAGGTGATGATTTCTTAGAAGTAATCAGTTTATTCTGGGAGGGGTAATTATTCTAGGGAGATGAAACCAAGTAGAGGTTCACATAAGGAGTGGAGAGAATGTAACCTTCTCACTCTTGCTGATGCTCTTATTCCTCTTCAGCTAGCTGTCCACTCCTTGCAACATACAATCTTCATGTGGTCTTGCTTTCCTTGCTTTCAACACTCTTTTGCCCATAGTGACAACCTTGTTTTAGGGAACCCCCAGATTTACCTTTGTCCCTTGGGAATTTGCCTTTAAGGAACTCTCAGACTGACCCTTGACTGAACAGTAAGTCATCAAGCACTCATTAAGCACCCAGAACAGAAGTGACAGAGACAATCACATCTTAAGTAACCTTTTGTCTTAGAAGTTTCTCACATTGTATGTAGGCTTCTCCCAGGTGGTCCAGCTCCTGTCTGGAATCCTCTTTCTAAAGTTTCCTTATAAGCCAATCAGTTGTCCTTCTTTTCTTTTATTCCCCAGAGTATATAAAAGACTCCAAGTTCTTCAATTCATTGGAAATTTCCATGATGGGCTTTCCCTTTAGAAATATATTTTCCTTGAGACATTGTTCTCAGAGTCCAAGAGCTTGGCTCCATGTGGTGTATGTTTATGAATGTGTGTGGCAACTGTATGAACTCTATCTCCCTTGTTCTGATTAAGGACTCTTTATAACTGCTTTAGTGGTTCTGTGTTTTTAAAGGTTGACAATAGCTTTTCAGTTCTAGAGCCAGAAAAAAAAATTAAGTAGCTATTGCTACCGAAAAAAAGCCACTTAAGGCTCCTGTAAATTTTCAAACCAAAACTGTTCTTTACACTCTGTAGTCTCACCTTATTAGACTGTGTAACATAGAACTCCTTGTGGGCAAAGACTATTTTACCTTTGGAATTTGTATCTATAATTTTAACATGATGTATCTACAGAGTAAGTCTTTGTCAGTGATGGCGAATATATGGAACAGGTGACCAAGCTGGCATGCATAGAGCTCTCTGTGGGCATTCAGCTGCCCTCCCCACCCCCCTCCACTCCCAGAATTCTTACTAGAAAGGCAGAGAGACTCTGGTTGAGCCTCTCCCCTCTCCCTCTCCACTAAGCCTGATGACATTTTTCCACATCACCCTCTCCTCTGTCCATCAGCCCAATGGGAGTGTTTCCTCCCTCCCCTGTATGGAGTAAGGGAGGAGAGTACCGGGGTACATCTGGCACTTGGTACAGGGAGGGGGGAGCACAGCACACAGTCTCTGGAGGGAGGGGTACAAGCACTTGGTCTTGGGGCAGGGCCTGACACTGTCTTTAAAAGGTTTGCCAACACTGGCCTATAGGAAATAAAAAATACTAGAGAAACAAAGTTACTTCAAAATATTCTTTCTTTAGTAAAATATTGTGAAAGTACTTATTGATTACTTCCTATTCCTATTTCACTAAAGAAAGAATATTTTGTAACTTTGTTTCTCTAGAATTTTTAAGTTAGATACTGATGCTTAGTTGCTCCACTTTAGGAAATATTTTAGCTATCGTGCACCGAAAAGAAAAGAACTACTTTATGTCCTAATAACCTGGGTATTCATTTCACATCTAGTTCTAGCTACCTCTGTGACTTTGGGCAAGCTACTTAACTTCTCTTGGTAGCAATTTCCTCTTCTGTCAAAAAAAAAGTGAGGGGGAAGAAATCTGAGGTCCCTTTTACCTCTACATCTATTTTCCTAGGCAGATTTTATATCCTATTTTTGTTCTTTGAAGTTTTGTTTCTGAAAGGGTTACTCCTCATATATGAGCTTATAGTGATTGTCTATATATTCTATTTTTTAAATCAATGAACTAATATATCTCTTGAGCAGAATTTAAGTTCCTTTCAGAAAAGAGAAGTATAACTTTTATATTTATACTTTGATGCCTGGGCTTATTCTTTCATTTTTTAAAATTTGTTTAATTTAAGTTTATTTATTTGATTAATTATTTTAGAATATTTTCCATGGTTTTTTATACACAGGGATAAAGTAGGAAGGTGCTTCTATAAGCTGAGACTGAGAACCTGGCCTAAGATCTTCAGGGGGTAAATGGATCTAGGCTAAGTGAGGATAGTGATGCCTGAGTGGCCGCTGAGATGTGCTGGGAACCACCAGGGCTTATGGATGATCAACTCAGATAAGAACCTGACCCCACGAACAGTGCCCAAGCCAAAGTTATTAAGGGAGAAGCTGTATTTATTGTTCAACAGCTCCTCTGGTTCCTTAGCATGGAGTTAGCTTAGATCAATGATTCCCAAAGTGGGTGCTACCACCTCCTGGTGGGTGTTGCAGTGATCCAGGGAGGCAGTGATGGCCACAGGTGCATTTATCTTTCCTATTAATTGCTATTAAATTTTTTTAAAAAAATTAATTTTCAGGGGGCTAAGTAATATTTTTTTCTGGAAAGTGGGCGGTGGGCCAAAAAAGTTTGGGAACCACTGGGTTAGATGATAAAGGTTGGTATTTGATTGGATAATGCTAACTGACTGAGATTTTGGTAAAATCCCCTTTCCCCTTTGGCTGTAGTTATTCACTTGCCCTTGGAATGAATGCCAGTCTTCCCTTGAATCAAGTTTGAAAGGGGTTTAATGCTTTACACTCAAAGGGGTAGGATACAGTTGGGAATGGCTATGCTAAATCTAATGAGAGTTAAAGTAATCTAATCAATGAGCAACAAGTTGGTATTTGGCTGGAAATTCTTCTCCCCCTCACGGACCCTGGTCAGACCCGGCCATGCAAAGGAAAGGAAGGGAGTAATGATAATCTTCTTGACAGCTGTGTTGTTGTTATCTCTCAGATTTCTTTAATAATAGATGAATGAACTTCTTGTGGCAATAAGGTATGGATGCTGGATCTGTAGGTCTATAGGCCTACCCACCCTTCACCACCCTCTAACCTCCAGAAATCCCTTCTCAAGACACACACCTTCAGTGACTGAGCCCCTGGGCTTCTATAGAGGTGGTCCCAACTGTCTTTTGCCCTTGACTCATGCCATCTGGGTAAACTGCAAGTTCTAAAAACTGATGATCTGTCACTCAAGCTGTTCTCCATCTTTTCCCAGAAGTTATCTATTATAGGTTACATGATTCATGTTCTTTCCCTTCCCTCCTCTTTCTCCTCTCCTGTAGTTAATGAGTAATTCTGCTGGGTTTTACATGTATCATTGATCAAGACCTATTTTCATATTATTAACAATTGCAATAGATGATCATTTAGTGTCTACATCCCCAATCATATCTCCATCGAACCAGGTGATCAAGCAGTTGTTTTTCTTCTGTGTTTTAACTCTAACAGTTCTTCCTCTGGGTGTGGATAGCATTATTTCTCCTAAGTTCCTCAGAATTGTCCTAGATTAGTGATGGGAAAACTATGGCCGGCAGGCCAGATGCAGCCCCCTGAAATGTTCTATCTGGCCACACGACAATAGTCCTAATCTGATGACTACAATGAGTAGGATACAATACAATGAAACTTCAGAAGAGTTGCCTTAGAAACAGACTGATAGAGGAGCATCTCTTTTCCTTTGACCTCCTCTTTAAAAAGTTTACCCATTACTGTTCTAGATCATTGCATTGCTGCTAGTAGAGAAGTACATTCCATTCGATTGTACAACAGTATATCAATCTCTGCATATAATTTTCTCCTGGTCCTGCTTCTTTCACTCTGCATCAGTTCCTGGAAGTCATTCCAGTTCACATGGAATTCCTCCAGTTCATTATTCTTTTCAGCACAATAATATTCCATCACCAACAGATACCACAACTTGTTCATCTCCAATCAAAGGGCATCCCCTCATTTTCCAGTTTTTGCTGTCACAAAGAGCAAATATTTCCATACACATATTTTTCCCTATTATCTCTTTGGGATACAAACTCAGCAATGGAATGGTTGGTTCAAAGGGCAAGCAATCTTTTAAAGCCCTTTGGGCATAGTTCCAAATTGTAATCTAGAATGGTTGGATCAATTTTGCTGCATCCTATCCAACATTTATTATTTTCCTTTGCTATCATATTAGCCAGTCTGCTAGGTGTGAGGTGGTACCTCAGAGTGGTTTTGATTTGCATTTCCCTAATTATGAGAGATTTAGGATACATTTTCTTGTGCTTATGATAGTTTTGATTTATTTACCAAAAAAACTGCTTAGTCATATTCCTTACCCATTTATCAATTGGGGGATGGCTTGATTTATTTTTTTGTACAATTGATTTAGCTCCTTGTAAATTTGAGTAATTAGACCTTTGTCAGAGGTTATGGTTATAAAGATTTTTTTCCCGAATTTGTTACTTCCCTTCTAATTTTGCTTCCATTTGTTTTGTTTGCACTCAAATTTTTTAATTTAATATGATCAAAATTATTCATTTTAAATTTTGTAATATTCTCTGTCTTTTGATTGGTCTTAAAATATATCCTTTCTCATAAATGACAGGTATACTATTCTATGTTCATCTAATTTACTTATAGTTTCCTTCTTTATGTTTAAGTCATTTAGCCATTCTGAATTTATCTTGGTATAGGGAGTGAGATGTTGATCTAAACCTAATCTCTCCCATACTGTTTTCCAATTTAACTAGCAGTTTTTGTCAAATTTTTGTCCTAAAAGCTGGTATCTTTGGATTTATTGTACACCATCTTGCTGAGGTCCTTTACCTCAAGTCTATTTTTTTAAATTTTAATTAGACATTAATTAATATTCATTTTTAACCTGTTTACATACTTTATGCCCCTACTTTCCCCTTCACCCCCGCTCCCCCCCACCCATGGCCAACGCACATTTCCACTGGTTGTAACATGTGTCCTTGTTCAGGGTCTATTTCCCATTCATGTCCGCCTCAGCCCGTGCATTCAAGCAATTGTTTATTTTACATGTTTCCTCTCCTGCAGGCCTTCCTCTGAATGTGGGTAGCATCTTTACCATAAATCCCTCAGAATTGTCCTGGGTCATTGTATTGCTGCTGGTACAGAGGTCCATTACATTCAATTTTACCACAGTATATCAGTCTCTGTGTACAATGTTCTTCTGGCTCTGTTCTTTTCGCTCTGCATCACTTCCTGGAGGTCTCTCCAATTTGCATGGAATTCCTCCAGTTTATTATTCCTTTTAGCACAATAGTATTCCATCACCCGCATATACCACAATTTGTTCAGCCATTCCCCAATTGAAGGACATCCCCTCATTTTCCAGTTTTTTGCCACTACAAAAAGCACAGCTATAAATATTTTCGTACAAGTCTGTTTATCTATGATCTCTTTGGGGTACAAACCGAGTGTAAAAGTGAAATTTGGGAAATGTATCAAACTACATTTCCCATGGTCCAACGGGTTTCCATTTCTGGTTCTTTGTGCATGGGGA
Source organism: Gracilinanus agilis (assembly GCF_016433145.1). Classification (NCBI taxonomy): domain Eukaryota; kingdom Metazoa; phylum Chordata; class Mammalia; order Didelphimorphia; family Didelphidae; genus Gracilinanus; species Gracilinanus agilis. The sequence goes on from NC_058130.1 coordinate 658,074,132, forward strand.
GGCCTACGTCGATGCAGAGAAGAGTTTATAATCTCCTGGGTTAGGAGGGAGGCTCTCTCTCTTGGCCAACAGACTGGGGAGGAGAGAATAGACAATTATGGCTAGGCGGCAAGTTTTGAATGCTTACAAGCGCGTGGTCTAATAACTATCTATCAGCATGGCTTTAATTAAATTACTAATATAAATTATTATAGCAGCCTTTATTATTTTTCATATTTATACCAGCAATGGTATGGCTGGATCAAAGGGCAGGCAGTCTTTTATAGCCCTTTGGGCATAGTTCCAAATTGCCAGCCAGAATGGCTGGATCAGTTCACAGCTCCACCAGCAATGCATTAATGTCCCAATTTTGCCACATCCCCTCCAGCATTCATTACTCTCCCCTTCTTTCATTTTAGCCAATCTGCTAGGTGTGAGGTGATACCTCAGAGTTGTTTTGATTTGCATTTCTCTAATTATTAGAGATTTGGAACACTTTCTCATGTGCTTATTGATACTTTTGATTTCTTTACCTGAAAATTGCCTATTCATGTCTCTTGCCCATTTATCAATTGGGGAATGGCTTGATTTTTTTATACAATTGCTTTAACTCCTTGTATATTTGAGTGACTAGACCCCTGTCAGAGTTTTTTGTTATAAAGATTTTTTCCCAATTTGTTGTTTCCCTTCTGATTTTGACTACATTGTTTTTGTTTGTACAAAATCTTTTTAGTTTAATATAATCAAAACCATTTAATTTACATTTTGTAATTTTCTCTAACTCTTGCTTGGTTTTAAAATCTTTCCTTTCCCAGAGATCTGACAAGTATACTATTCTGTGTTCACTTAACTTGTTTATAGTTTCCCTCTTTATATTCAAGTCATTCACCCATTCTGAATTTATCTTGGTGTAGGGTGTGAGATGTTGATCTAGACCTAATCTCTCCCATATTGTTTTAAAAATTTCCAAGCAGTTTTTGTCAAATAATGGATTCGTGTCCCAAAAGTTGGGCTCTTTGGGTTTATCATACACTGTCTTGCTGATGTCATTTACCCCAAGTCTATTCCACTGATCCTCCCTTCTGTCTCTTAGCCAGTACCATATTGTTTTGATGAATGCTACTTTATAGTATAGTTTGATATCTGGTACTGCTAGGCCCCCTTCCTTCACATTTTTTTTCATTATTTCCCTTGATATTCTTGATCTTTTGTTATTCCAAATGAAATTTGTTATAGTTTTTCCTAATTCAGTAAAGAAGTTTTTTGGTAATTTGATAGGTATGGCACTAAATAGGTAAATTAATTTGGGTAGGATGTTCATTTTTATTATGTTAGCTCGTCCTACCCATGAACAGTTAATGGCTTTGCAGTTGTTGAGGTCCAGGTTTATTTGTTTGGAAAGTGTTTTGTAGTTGTTTTCGTATAATAGCTGTGTTTGTTTTGTTAGATTGATTCCCAAGTATTTTATACTGTCTAGGGTGATTTTAAATGGTGTTTCTCTTTCTACTTCTTGTTGTTCTAATGTGTTGGAAATGTATAGAAATGCTGATGATTTATGTGCATTTATTTTGTATCCTGCCACTTTGCTAAAGTTGTTGATTATTTCTACCAGCCTCTTAGTTGATTCTCTAGGATTTTTTAAGTATACCATCATATCATCTGCAAAGAGTGATAGCTTAGTCTCCTCCTTGCCTATTTTGATACCTTCAATTTCTTTTTCTTCTCTAATTGCTACTGCTAGTGTTTCTAGTACTATGTTGAATAATAGAGGTGATAATGGGCATCCTTGTTTCACTCCTGATCTTATTGGGAAGGCTTCTAATTTATCCCCATTGCATATAATGCTTGTTGATGGTTTTAGGTATATATTCTTTATTATTTTTAGGAAGAGTCCTTCTATTCCTATACTTTTCAATGTTTTCAATAGGAATGGATGCTGTATTTTGTCAAAGGCTTTTTCAGCATCTATTGAGATAATCATGTGATTTTTGTTTGTTAGACTGTTGATATGGTCAATTATGTGGATGGTTTTCCTAATGTTGAACCATCCTTGCATTCCTGGTATAAATCCCACCTGATCATGGTGGATGACCTTCTTAATTACTT